>NC_061114.1:39936730-39983980 GCF_002878395.1 Capsicum annuum
GTCGGGTCAACGCCGAGGAGCGACGACCGGGGATCAGGTCGGGTCAGCGCCGGGGACCGGAGGTCGGAGCCGGCGGTCGGATCTGGTCGGCTCCGACGTTCAGCGACGGCGCCGGGGACCGGGGCCGGTGCGCTTGGGATGGAGAGGGGGTGGGGAGAGAGAGCGAGAGAGGGAGAGCCGGCGACCGGAGGTCGTAGCCGGCGGTCTGGTCAGCGCCGGCGACCTTAGGTCGGAGCCGACGGCCGGATCGGGTCGGCGCCGAAGGTCAGCGACGGCGCCGGGGACCGGGGGCCGGTAAGCTGGGGGTGGAGAGAGGGTAGGGAGAGAGAGAGAGGGGGAGAGAGCCGTTGGGAGAGAGAGGGGAGAGGGGGAGAGAGCCGTTGGGAGAGAGAGCCGTTCAAACAGAATCGGTGAAAGATCTACGGAACTAAAAGTAGAAGAAATATCATAAATCCTATATATATATATATATGTATGTATAATTATATGTGCATTGGTTTTGAATGGTTTTGAACTGGTTACATCATGGCATTATTTTATCCCTTTATCCTTGAGTTACATGCTAGCGCTTAACCCACCAATCGTCTCCGGACGTTGTATCCCACGCGATGCAGGGAACAGAGACACTTCTACTTTTCCTGAGCAGTGATAGGTGGTTCTTGGATTGTTCGTAAGTCAGCTTGAAGTGGTGAGCCTCCTTCTTTCGGATGGCCTATTACTTCATGGTCCAGTTTTTGTCACAGACTGTTTCTTTGGTTACCTTATTGGCTATCGTCCAGGGCATGTCCCGACCTAGATTGGTCTTGGACTGTTTATAGGCTTTATAGATTACTGTGGATTAGGAGTTGGTATTATGGATTCTTAGCACCTTCTTATTGTTGCTTATTCTATCTTGTTAATATTCGGAATTCATCCGTTGCTAGCTGTATTGTATTCTGTTTGACTAGGCAAAGGGGGTGGTCTCCAGTCCACGGCGGACTTGAGATACCCGTCACGGCCAGGCCCTGATTCGGGTCATGACATAATGATAATACAGTAAATATAGTAGATTGCTCGATTTACTCCTATAGTAATTATGCGGTTATTTTCTTCCCTTTTTAGAGCATGTAAATATAGTTATTAAACCCAATAGCTTGAGGGAATAATCAAGCCACGTTCTCTCTTATATCTCTTCCTTTTCACAGTTTTCAGAACTTATCACCCTGATATTTGAAATGATTTTTGGCCAAATAAATTCTTCATTTATTAACTCAAGAAAAGAAGATACGATGGAAGAAGAATGACACTCCAGTGTTAAACAACGGAAAGAGTTTAACCTGAGTTGAGTGATAGAGTGTGTTGAAGCTAAAGTTCCAATATCCATAAGCAGCACTCTGGCGCAAGGTTATATCAGCTAACTTCCCCATCCACCGTGCATACCTATTCTAGAAAATGGTTATTGTCGAGTTCTGGTTAATACTGAGCAACTGCATATAATTGAATTTTGCATATATCCATATGTTTACTCCTTAAAGTATTATACGAAGCACAAAATGAAAAGATCCCTTCTTCTAATAGTTACCTTTGAAGTTCTTGTTCCTCAGTTCCATATATTCGTACAGTCCTCATGAGAGAGAATGTCTCTTGGGCAACCTATATCACATCAAAGGATATAACTGAATATTTAAATCATAGCATACTGGGAGAAAATGGACCAATTAACTTCTTAAGATTACTTCATTTGCACAAGCAGTGTACTCCTGAATAAATTTGGCTGCTTTCTTCTGGTATCTACGAAAAGAAACAAGCACAAAGAGAGGGGGTTAGAAGAAGCAGAAATCATAAATTGCTCTAAGTCTAACGTAATTCCACCTACTTGAACAAAGTATCCAGGTAAACTCATTCTACTAAGAGAAGGTGGCATAATATAGAAGTTACGCTGAGTGAAAATGTGATTTAAAGAAGAGATATCAATTCTAAAACAAAAAATCACATGATTGTGGATGGTAAGTACTCCATGTTTCACCAGGCCAACTTGGCCATTTGTTTTCCGGCCGAGAATACTGATAACTCCAAGGACAAGGATGAAGCATTGGAAGCACCAAGAAGGCCATTCACAAGGTCTCAAGCAAAGGAGATGCAAGACAAGGTGGCTGGACTTCAATGGGAGACCAAAAAGGTTCTTTTTATGTAAGAAGAGCTCACGTTTTGTGGAGAGGAATTGGTTAAGTGCTACCTACGTTGCTCGGACTCCAATGCGAGTGTCCAATACGGGTGTCGATCTAGAGGTTGGATCCTTCATGATCTCACTTTTAAGATTCGGGGATATGAATCCAGGTATGAATACGGGTGCAGGATTCGGCAAAATATAATTTAAATATCTAAAAATAGAGTTGCAACACATATTTTGTGGAAAACTTGAGAAATTATTGATCAAGAAGAGAATCTTGAAAGGAGATAAAAGGAAAAGGAGTAATATAGCAATTTCTATATTCAAGGTATTCCATTTTCTTCAATTTCACCTTAGCTTTTGTTTCGATTACAAAAATCATTAAAGTTGTCCAGACATACCCTGTCGATTTTGGTCAAAGTACCTGTGAGAAATATAAGAGAAAAATGAAAAATATTATTGAATTGTTGTAACTACATTGTTACATTGAGACCCTATTTATAGACAATACATTCCAATCCTTTTCCTAATAGGACACTACATTACAATCTTTTTCCAAGTAGGATTTTATATGCTATTCTTATTCCTACTCATATTCTAACACTCCCCTTCAAGCTGGTGCATAGAAGACATATGTACCAAGCTTGTTATGGATGTAACTAATATGAGAATCGGTGAGAGACTAGGTAAAGATAGCTGCAAGAAAACTAATAAGGACTGCTTTGGACGTCTGAGAGACCTCAATTGAAACCGAACAAACTGAAAAAATAACCCGAAAAGTAGTAAATATTGCCGTAAAGTCGATGTGTGCCGAAAACTGATATAAAATATACGGGTCATCTCGAAATCAAGAGACGAGTAGATCTTGAACATGAAAGTCACCGGAAACTTAGCCGAAACATGCTCACACGCCGGATTATTAGATTTGATGGCTGAAAAGTGACTACAATCTGAGGAAAAACAAAGTATATGGGTAGGGTCAGAATGATGACACGACCCTACTGAAAAAAGAAATATGTGTAGGATCGGAATGATGGCACGACCCTATTGAGAAATAGAAATTATATGAGTAGGGTCGGAATGACGGCACGATCCTACTGGAAAAGAGAAATTATATGGGCAGGATCGAAATGAAGGCACGACCCTATTGAAAAAGATCTAAGGAGTCATCGGAAAGACGTACGGAACTATGTAAATTAAATCTGAGGAGTCACCAAAAAGATGCATGGTACTATGCAACTCAGATATGAGACAGTAGTCCGAAAATATGCATGGTACTATGCAAATCAGATATAAGAAAATAGTCACCGAAAAGAAGTACGGTGCTAAGAAAAATAAATATGAAAAAGTAGTCACCGGACAGATGCATGGTGCTACGCAAAGATATGAGAAAATAGTCACTAAAAAGATACACAGTGAGTCAGTGACCCAACTTTTGCTAACATAATCATTGGCCAGACGGGCAGCATATATAGATTATAGCCGCCCGCCGACAGCGGAAACTCTTTGATTCTTTACCAAGATCGTGGAAGCTTTGATACCATGTGAGAAATACAAGAGAAAAATATTATTGAATTGTTGTAACTACATTATTACATTGAGGCCCCATTTATAGACAATACATTCCAATCCTTTTCCTAATAGGACACTACATTACAATTCTTTTCCAAGTAGGATTTTATATGTTATTCCTATTCCTACTCATATTCTAACAGTACCCAAAGTCGGTTGACCAAATCGGGTATAGATCCCGATCCCACACC
This sequence comes from Capsicum annuum, assembly GCF_002878395.1. NCBI lineage: Eukaryota > Viridiplantae > Streptophyta > Magnoliopsida > Solanales > Solanaceae > Capsicum > Capsicum annuum. The sequence continues at coordinate 39,940,643 of NC_061114.1, forward strand.
CACACCCACACTCATGTCGTGTCGACACGAGTGTGACAGAGGAAGTGAAGAGTCTGAGTAACTTAGAGTGCTACACTTATTTTATGGTCTACGTCCAACTCTAAGATGAGGTAGTAGGTTGGGGCCCAAGAACTGGCCAAGAAGTGCCTAGGCGCCCGAATCAGCTTATAAAAGGGCCAAATAGCACCCAAAATCAGTCCAAAATGCAAGAAATTCACTCACAAGACGTGGAAAGGAGGAGTTAAAGTTTCCTAAATTTGATTCTAGTAAGCGATAGGACGATTTACATGCTTTCCTAGATTATTAGTCAAAGTTTCCTTATTTCTTTTTAGGAGTTAATCAAATGTTTTCCCAGTTTTCAAGTCAAAGTTCCCTTATTTCTTTTCGTAGTCAGGTTTAACTGCTTTTGCTTTTCCTTTTCCTAAAGGACTTGCTATCCAAACTAGTAGATGTGAAAAATACAAGAGAAGAATATTATTGAATTGTGTATCTACATTATCACACTGCGACCCTATTTATAGACACTACACTATAATTCTTTTCAAACTAGGACACTATATTACAATCCTTTTTCAAATAGGATTCTATATACTATTCTTGTTCCTACTCCTATTCTAACGTTCCCCCTTAAGCTGGTGCATACAAGTCATATATACCTAACTTATTACAATTAATACGAGGATCGATTAGGGACTCGGTGAAGATATCTGCAAGTTGAACACTTGACTTGACAAAGGTCGTAACAATATCTCCTGAGAGTATCTTTTCTCTGGCAAAGTGACAATAAATCTTAATGTGCTTAGTCCTCTCATGAAACATTAGATTTGATGTGATATGAAGGGTCATTTGATTATGACACACAAGTTCCATTTGATCGATTTCTCCAAATTTTAGTTCTCTCTGCAACTGTTCGATCCAAACTAGCTCACAAGTTGCTGCACCCATTGCCTGATATTCTGCTTCTGCCGTATATCGAGAAACCACACTCTGTTTCTTACTCTTCAAGGAAACCAAATTACCTCCTACTAAAACACAATATCCGAATGTAGAATGTCTATCACAAAGTGATGCTGCCCAATCAACGTCTGTATATCCAACGATCTGCTCATGACCTCGATCCTCGAAGAGTAGTCCTTTACTTAGAGTTGACTTTATATATTGCAGAATGCGAACAACTGCATCCCAATGACTTTCACACGGAGAATCCATCAACCGCCTTACAACACTCACATGATAGAAAATGACAGGTCTTGTCACTACAAGATAATTCAATTTACCAACCATATGCCTATACCTTTCAGGATCACTGAGTGGCTCCCCTATCAAGCAAGAGCTTAGTATTTGGATCCGTAAGAGTGTCAATGGGTCTACATCCCATCGTTTCCGTCTCCACAAGAATGTTTAACACATACTTGCATTGAGAAATAACAATACCTGGTATAGACTGAGCAACGTCAATATCTAGAAAATATTTCAGTCTGCCAAGGTCTTTAGCTTAAAATGCTGAAAGAAATGTGGCTTCAAATTAGTGATACTATCTTGATTGTTGTCGGTATAACAATATCATCAACATACAACAACAACAAGCCCAATGTATTCCCACAAAGTAGGGTTTGGGGAGGGTAAAGTGTACGCAGTCCATACCACTACCTCAGATGAAGTAGTGAGGTTGTTTCCAATAGACCCCCAGTTCATGACAAATAACAGTATAACAAGCAAAAAATATAAAAACAAACAACAAAATGGGGTAACACATAATTAGATAATAAAAGAAACAAACCACCACAAAGTAATACTACAAATTAACTATTCGATATCACAAACATCCCCAAAACACCACGAATAAGAAACTACAAGACACATGCATAACACAATGACTACAGGTATATCAACAAACAAAGCACTTGTAGAGTTAATATTGTAGAGGAGTATAACGTAAAGTTAATGAAGAGTAATGTAAGTATAATTATTCATCTAGATATTTTATGTCTATTGGATAACTATAGGGATAAAACAACTGATTATGCCTCTTTATGTCTTTTATGCGTATTATTATTAATGTTTTTGGGTGGGGACCCATTTTTTTTAAGAATAATTTTCCTTAATTAATAGTAAGTTAGAAAAGGATGTATTAGTACTTCTTGGAAACCAAAAACGTGCACCCCGCTGTTTTTCTTCTTCATATGCAGTATCAACTTTCTGATACCTCAAAAAAAAGAACTCAAATAATCCAAGGACTCAAGGAGGGAAAACATAAAGGAGAAGGGATATCCGTGGCCTCAAGGAGCATATAAGCTAAAGGATTTTATGGCAACCTCAAGAATTTCAAGAATTGAATAGTAAAATCTATAATTGGAATTGAGTTCCGAGATGTAAATTCTCTACCCCTTTTCTTGAATTTAGTATGGATAGGTATTTTGAGGATGTTTAATTCGAATATTTACACTACTTTTCAAATTGGGTTCATGAGAAAAAAGAGAAAATGGAAAATTTTGACAAAAGAGGAGTTTGTAGGGATTTCTATCAATTGGGTGGATTTAGCGTTAATTGTATAAGTTGGAGAAGTTGGAATTCATCCCAAATTCTTGTTAAGAAATTCGATTGGTTTTGGGCATAATCGAATATTATTAAAATAATAAAATAAATTATTAAATATACATACAGGTCATTGATGGACATATATGCTATCCTTGTAGTTAGTTGATTGGCTAGCGGATACCTGGAATTGGTGGCTGGAAGGATAAGGCCTACACTTTCGTGGGTTAAATTGTTTGAGGCTCGGAACACTATCGTAGCTAGTTAAGTATATGTAAAGCTAAACCTTCCCTCACTACTAAGGCACCACCCTACGTCATGTGCTCCTTCCTATTAATGTTGATATAATTCTCATGAAATATGAGAGTAGAATCTTTATATTGCCTTACATATCATTCCCTCATTCTACCATCAAGCTTATAAGTATCTATTTTTCTCTTTGTGTTAAGTTTCCATGATACTTCCATATTATCATAAGTTTCTCTTCTTGAAGCCATTAGGCCACAATATTTATATGTATACACACACACGTTAGGAGTAAAAGTAAATAGTAATAGCATAGTTGCACTTGTATATGTTAGCTAAACGATCATTAGCGTAATTCACATGTTATAGACCTTCAAGGCACTATTTGATAAACATTTAACGACAAGAGGGTACATAGGTTTGGCTTGGCATATCGCTCGACATGATTTTGTGCACAGGGTTGAGACGAGACCATTATAGTGAGCCCAACCATTGGGCGTACCCGCCTTATGGCATTATTTTGTATTTGGAGTCAGCTGGAACGTCATGCATTGGTTTCCCCTAACTCGAGCCAATATATGGCATATATGTCCTGCGGGCAAACCCTCATAGTGAGCCCCTGGGCAGGGCGTACCGGTTACATACTGTGATTACAGTTATACGTATAGGATCATAGCAATGAGTACGTGAGCAACATATGCTTTATACGTGCCTTAGATTGCCTTCGGTAGGCCATCTTGTGATCATTTGTACGACTTATAGGATAAACACATAACCTAGGCAAATTATAGGCCCTATATTATAATGAACGCTTTTCTAAATATTATGTAAGATACTAATAAGATTGGTGCATATAGAGACTTTATCCTTTGTCTCTCACTCCATAGAGTCCACCATATACAACAGGGATCATCCACTATCTTTCTTTCTTTGTAGCCCTAACTCCAGCCTCCTCCCAATTGAATAGAATCTCATCAATCTTACTAGGCATACTCTAGGAAAGGAAAATCTGCCATAGTTGGTCCATGAAATTGTAGTGTAAGAAGAGGTGTCTCACTGTCTCCGTATCCTTGCCACATAAGAAGCACCTGTTGCGTAGAGAAATACCTCTCTTAGCCACATTATCCAATATCAAAACTGCTTCATTGGCTAGCAGCCAAATAAAGCATGCCACTTTATGTGGCACTTTGTTTCTCCAGAAATGCTTCCAAGGCTATTTGAAGACTTGATTATCACTAAGACCTGTCTGTTTATATCCTTCCTTTACCTTGTATCTACCTTTTCTGTGCCCATGCCACCATAGCTAACCCTCACCAGTGTGTTCCTTGAAAACTCTCCCGTGGGAATTTTCCAGTCATTTAAATTTCTTCTCTAGACCAAATCTCATCCTTGTTGTGACCACATTTCAGCAATGGTCTTCCAAAGATGTTGAGACAAAACAAAGATGTCAAGAAAGAGATCTTTGAGGCTTTCAACACCAATCCATTTGCCAGCCCAAAAACTAGTTTTTCTACCATTTAGAGCCTTGACAATTGAATAATTATTGAGGAAAGGCCAGAAAATTCTGATAGACTTCCAAAGGCTAACACCATAAGGGGTATTTACCTCTTTAGCCACCCATTTGATCAATTCCTCATACTTGCTCTTGATCACCGTACACAAAGTGTTTGGTCCTCCAAACAATACCTCCATAGTCAAGTTAGAGGAGTGGACTTCTCTGGTCCTGTTCCCAAAGTATATTATCAACAACATACGCGGATTCACGAATCCCCGGAAACCGAAAATCTTTATGATCCAGGCAGTCCAACAGCCTCGGACATGGAACCGCCTCCTACTTTACCTCGACAAAAGATTAGAACTGACCCAAGATTAGAGGTCATCAAATCCCATGAGGAGTACATTCCAGACCTCAAAGCCCTTGAGGTCCTCTGGTATCTTCTAAAAGATGCAATAAAAAGAAAATGGTACACCAGTACCTATTCTAAAGATCAACAAAAGGAGTTTGGTCGGCTATGGATAGCTGACATGAAAAGACTTCGATGCGACATCGAAAATTCTTTAGATGGTTTGAGTTCACTGTAAGAATGGAAAACCAAAATGAATCCCTTCACGTTATCATTAATAAATGGTATACGCAGAGTAACAAAGTGATTGAATCCATTACTCCTCCCCTTGAAGGAATAAAAATTCTTCATTCCAATGAAATCCTCAATGCTTCACCCTTCAAGAAGAAGCATGATAGACCCCTATCAGCCCCCCCCCTCCCCCCCGGTCAACAGAGACCTAGATAGAATAGTTGAACAAAACAACTATACTAATCAGGTCCTTCATACTATCTCCCAGCAAATAGGAGATACTAAGAGCTCAAAACTTCCTTTTAGCTCACCCACTCCTGAGAAAAGTATTCCAGGCCCTAGCCTCACTACCAACCCTATCTTTAGAATCCCTGAATTCCAAAAGGAGAAATTTCCTAATCTCAGCGATGACTTTCAGGTTTTTGAAAAAATCTTAGAGCAAATCAATGAGAAGCTCTCCAAATTCAAAATTTCTGAAAAAGAGAAAATCGAGTCCAGCAACCAAAAGTCATATATTGTCTAGAGCTATGGACGTATTACCGAGAGCTATCAGAATATGTCTTATGTTGGAAATTTTCTGATGCCCTTCTCTAGGATTACAACAAGTCTTATATAGACAAGAGTGACAAGGAAAATACATCTAAAGTGTACAAGTGTAAGGCTAAGATTAATTCTTAGCGGCCGACAGTCCTTGAGTGCATGTCCTTTATTGTAAGATGTTTTTGCTTTTTGAAAAAGCTGATTGTAGAGTGCTTTGTCCTTTATGCTTTTGCTTTTTGAAAAACTGGTTGAATGCTTTGTCCTTTAGCTTTTGGGAAAGCTTTGGTCCTAGAGATTCCAATTAGGAATAGTAGAATGCCCTTTCAAAAAAAGTAATTTCAGTTCTTTGAACCTCTACCTTTCGAAGGGTCATTTCCCTATTCTTAATAGGGGTCCATATAGGCCATAGCTATTCCTTTAGGAGTTAGCATATCACCGTTATTATCACTACTTCCCGTGGAGGAAGCTTCCTCTAGAAGTTGTAACACTTCTTCTTCATTTGTTTCCTGGCTTTCCATATCATGTAAAGCTTTCTTTAATTTTTCTTTGAGTGCCTTCTTATTCTGCGAAGCACTGGTTGAGGATGAAGTCGTTTTTCCTTTATCTGGAGTTTGTGGTGCTACCGGCTTGGGAGTCCAGCCTTTGACCTTTATCTCTTTGGATAAGTATTTGATACGATCTTGTTCTCCTTTAGCGAAATTCCAAGAGATAATGTAAGAAACTCGCTTCTTGATAAAGAACTTGCACATCTGAATATGCTCTGGGAGGGTTACACACCCTTCTTTTGAACAGAAATCGTTGAACCAATTAATGAACAATAGGGGGAGGATTTCTTTGATTCCTCCAAAATATATCCACCATTCATAGAACCACCTAGGAATAATGGCATCTACCATAGCCGGACAATATTTAATAAACTGGGTGTGTCCTGGTCTGACATATAAGAAATTGAACCATGCCGACTTGTAGTCGTACCAATTATAAGTTTGCGGCCTATGAGGCATGGATAATGCAATTGGGGTATGCAGGTGATCTGCAAACCAGTTGAAAGGGGTTAATACCCTCTTGATAGTGAACCTAGAATAATCAATGTATTCCGGATTCCTTTCATTCATAGAATGCTCGACCTCAATAAAATCGGTGTCTACAAGGATGGCTTCGTAATATCTCCTTGTTTTGAGTGGATTCTCAGTATCCACAAAGTTTTTATCATTATAGACCGGCTTGATTAGCTGTTCTAATGGATATCCTTCATACTCTTTGTCTAAAGCAATAATTGGCATTACCTGAGTGGTAATGAATTTGAATTCTTCTTTGATGGGAGGAGTTGGTGTTCTTTTGACCGCTGTGGGGTCTACAGCTTGTGCGAAGGTTTCAGGAGCCTTCATAGCGTAACTCTGCTTTGACTGAACAGATGAACTCGATGATTGCCCTTTATCAAAAGGCTTGTTTGTTTTCAAATCTACCAATCTAGTTGGCATTGGTGGAGGGAGCTTTGGAAATTCTGCCAAAGCTGCATATTTGTTCTGAAATGGTGACTGTAGTTCCGATTTCAGTGCAGGCCTCTGAGGGACTGATGGCCTCAAGGGGTTTGATGAGGCGGACGGAAGATCAAATGGTCTAGCCATCTTGGTTTGTTCCTGTTTGCTTCCTACTGGGATTTTCCCCAATGTAGTGGGTCTCATTTCGGCCCTGTAAGAATTCTCTTGTTAGAAAATCGGAAAGGGAATTATTTTCTCCTTTGATAAATTCTATTTGAAAATCAAAGCTAGATAGGAGAACTTGCCATCTAGCAAATATTTGTTGTGAAACCAGATTTTTAACATCCTTTTGTGAAATTTCTTTAGCAGATTTGCAATCCACTCGTAGTAAAAATTCTTTATTAATAAGGTCATCTTGAAACTTGGTGATACATAGCACTATAGACAAAACTTCTTTTTTAACAGTGTTGTAATTTCTTTGAGCGGAATTCCATATTCCAGATGTAAATCTGACTAATTGTTCAGAAGAACTAGCATCAACTTTTTGCTTCAAGATACCTCCATATCCGATATCGGAAGCATCAGTTTCAACAATCATAAAGGCTTCAGGGTTAGGAATTCCTAAGCAAGGAAGGTTTCTGACTAATTCCTTTACCTTAATGATAGCATTAGTTTGATCAGAGCTCCAAGGAACTGGGGTCTTTTTAAGTCTTTTGTAAAGAGGTTCGCAGATCTGTCTAATATTAGGGATGAAGTCTGCTACATAGTTAAGACTTCCTAAAAACCTTTGAAGTTGGGTTTTATCGCTAATTTCATTAGGGAATTTGGAGGAGAACTCTATGGCCCTGCAAATAGGTTTATAACTGCCTTGATAAAGATCATGCCCTAAGAATCTTATAGATGTCTGGAAGAGCTTCATTTTCTTTGTACTTATGACTAAACCATTAAACTTAACAATCTTAAAGAAAGTGTTGAGATGTTTGAAATGAGAATCAATATTTTCTGAGAAAATAAGCACATCATCAATATAAACAATCGACTTATGACTATAAGGATTGAAGATACTATTCATGATGTTTTGAAACTCTAATGGAGCATTTTTAAGACCGAATGGTAAGACATTCCATTCATAATGTCCAAAAGGGACATTGAAGGCAGTCTTGTATTTATCCTTTTCAGCAATTTGAATCTGCCAGAATCCTGACTTCATATCAAACTTACTGTAAAGGTTGGCTTTGAAAGTCCTTTTTAAAAGATCCTTTTTGTTCGGAATCGGATGTCTGATCCATTTTAAAACCGCATTCAAAGGCTTGTAATTTATTACGAGCCTGGGAGTTCCTCGCTCCTTTTCTGCACTGTTATTTACATAAAAGGCAGAGCAACTCCAAGGAGAATTTGAGGTTCTGATAATCCCATTTTTTAGTAAATGGTTTATCTCGTTTTTGCAGATTTCCATTATTTTTGGGTTCATTTGAGTGGGCCTAACCTTAGTAGGAATGGCCCGTTCGTTGAAACCAGTAATGTATGGAAGTTCTACTAAATGTCTTTTTCTTTCCCAAAAGGCATTAGGAAATTCAGAACAAATTTCTTCTTCGAAAGTCTTTTGAAGATTGGCAATTTTATTTACCATCTCCGGGGTTTTTAAAATTTGTTCAATTTTCTTTATTTGAATTTCTTGTTTAAGAAAACAAATGTGTGAAGAAAGTCTGTTAATTTTAAAAGCAGTCCTCTCTTTAATAAGGTTGCCTTCTTCTTGTGAGAGGGGCCTTAATAAGGGGAAGAACAGATTTTGATTTAAAATCGTTGTGCGAATTCCATCAAAATCACTAGCGTAAGGTCGAATTTGATTGACAAAAGGTATTCCTAGAATGATATCTTCAGTGATACCTTCAGTGATGACAAAATCATTAACAAGACAAATGCCATTGTTACAGATATGAGCTTTAGAAAGCTTATAATCGATCTTCATCTTTTCTCCTGTGGCGAAGTATAGACGAGAAGTGCTTTTTTGTAGATACTTGGTGGGTACAAGTCCCTTGACGATACAATTGCTATCGGCTCCAGTCAAAGAGGGCGACTCTGTTAAGGACGAAGTCTTTGTTTATGACAATTTTTACGGTGATGTGTTCGCTGTAAGTTTTAATGGCCGTGATAGAAGTTTTAATGGCCGTGATAGCTGTACCGGAGGTAGAGGGAGAATCTGAGTCAGGGAATGAATCTGGCTCTTTGAGATGATCGTTTTGAATAAGATCATTGATTATTGGGGAAGCTCTCGGAGACCCTGGTGGGGAGACATTCTCTGGAGGAGACACGTTCTTTAGAACCTGTTCGGTAAGAATGTTGAGTTTCACTCGATCAAGTCTGATTTTTAGGTCTCTGATTTCTCCCTTGAGGGTGGAGATTTCACCCTTGAGATCGGCTATAGATGGTTCCGCAGGTTTATCAAATCGAGACATAACCTGTTTCATGCTAAAAGGCTGAATGATAGGTTTGGGGGGCTTTTCTTCCTGAGAAAGCATCAATCTTTCGAGTTCTAAAAGATATTTATTTCTAGCCTCATCATCTTGGATGTGCTCTATGATGTCAAACAGGATTTCTTTAGGATTTCCAGAGATGACATTAACAGTCTTTTTTGTGCAAGTACAGAAGGTACCGTTACAAGCACAATTTGGCCAGACTGGGATCGATCGGACTCATATGCGGCGTTGATAAATTCTTCGTCGCTACAATCGTCACTAGAAAGCTAGAAGAGTCGGAAGAGTCTGATGAGCCTTCCATTATAGAGAATAATTTCTCTTTGGTTTCTTCAGAGAGACCTAATTGGTTGATCTTACTCTTCTTGCCAAATTTACAATCTTTAGCTCTATGGCCAGTTTTACCACAAGTCCAACAAACGTCTTTATTTCTAGAAGATTTTTTTCTAGTTTTTCTACTAGTTTTGTAAGACTCCTTTTTAGAGGACTCTTTTCTAGGTTTGGATTTTCTATGTGACTTATAGGATTTTTTCCTATGTTTTTTACTAGATGGAGAGAATAGATTCGTGAAACCGAAATCGTGGCAGAAGGTTCCTAGCCCATATTTGGAAGTGCCGTCATTCTTAAGTTGTTTCTTAAGCTTAAGGTCGGTGCAGAGGTCTATCCCCACAGTGGTAATGAAGCTTATAATATCCCCATAAGTTAAAATTCCGTAAGGGATTTTTCCCTCGAATCTATCTTTGATTTTGGTCCTAACCTTGTCTGCGAACAGAGGAGGGAGACCACTAATAAAACGTTCTTTCCAGAAGTCATTGTTACAGTCAGGTCGAATCATGATTTTGACCAAAAAGGTGTCCTTATACCATCTAAAGTCAGCTAAATCTTTGCAGGTGAGATTGTTAAGAATTTCTAAACTCCTATCCTGAAATAATTTGGGTTCTCCTATAAAATGTCTAGCTATATGATATAGGAGGGTAGCACAGGCGTCTTCTTTCGCGACCTGTTCAAGACTTTCTTGTCCACTTTCATTTTTGACAACGACTGTTTCCATAGCCGTGGCCTCATAGATAAGGCTCTTAACATCATCTGTGAAGTAGTTGTCCCACCAGTGTTTTATCATACCGGTGAATCCTGCTACAACCATTGTGGCTGCCTCTTTATCAGAAGCTCCTTTAATTTTATAAGCTGTGATGGCAATGCCCATTTCATAGAGTTTGTTATAGATTTGGTGTTCAGCCAAACCATCAACATTCCATTCAGTTATTCTTCTACCATCATGGTTGGAAGTGGAAAGGTAAGAGTTCTCCTCAAACTGGAGGAGAGGGTCGTTTATAATAATTTTTCTTAGTAGAAAAACGTTCATTGGTGAGTTTGGAAAGAGAGTTCTTTTCCTTTTGGTTGCTGGACTCGACTTTCTCTTTTTCAGAAATTTTGAATTTGGAGAGCTTCTCATTGATTTGCTCTAAGATTTTTTCAGAAACCTTAAAGTCATCCCTGAGATTAGGGAATTTCTCCTTTTGGAATTCAGGGATTCTAAAGATAGGGTTGGTAGTGAGGCTAGGGCCTGGAATACTTTTCTCAGGAGTGGGTGAGCTAAAAGGAAGTTTTGAGCTCTTAGTATCATCTCCTATTTGCTGGGAGATAGTATGGACCTGATTAGTATAGTTGTTTTGTTCAACTATTCTATCTAGGTCTCTGTTGACGAGGGCTGATAGGGGTCTATCATGCTTCTTCTTGAAGGGTGAAGCATTGAGGATTTCATTGGAATGAGGAATTTTTATTCCTTGAAGGGGAGGAGTAACGGATTCAATCACATTGTTACTCTGCGTATACTATTTATTAATGATAACGTGAAGGGATTCATTTTGGTTTTCCATTCTTCCAGTGAACTCAAACCATCTAAAGAATTCGATGTTGCATCGAAGTCTTTTCATATCAACTATCCATAGCCGACCAAACTCCTTTTGTTGATCTTTAGAATAGGTACTGGTGTACCATTTTCTTTTTATTGCATCTTTTGGAAGATACCAGAGGACCTCAAGGGCTTTGAGGTCTGGAATGTACTCCTCATGGAATTTGATGACCTCTAATCCTGGGTCAGTTCTAATCTTTTGTCGGGGTAAAGTAGGAGGCGGTTCCATGTCCGAGGCTGTTGGACTGCCTGGATCATAAAGATTTTTGGTTTTCGGGGATTCGTGAATCCGCGTATGTTGTTGATAATATACTTTGGGAACAGGAACAGAGGAGTCCACTCCTCTAACTTTTCCCTTGTCATTATCGTTTTCTTCGCTTCCCTCCGGGTTTTTTGAGGTAGAAGCTCTGTGCGAGATAGATCTTCTAAAGGAAGAGGTTCTAGAGGCTTCAAAACCTAAGAATTTTAAATCAATAGATCCGTCAGGGTGTTGGATTACCCGTTCGATCTGTGATTTCTCTGGATAGGTCGGGAGAGGTTGAGTGATAGCATCGAAGTGCCAATCATTTTGATGCATGATATCATTCCAAACAAGAGATTTGGGAACGAATATATTACTTCTGTCTTTATTTGCCTCCATTAGGGTTGTAACACCCCTGGGGCTTGTGAATCTAGCCTTGGGGGCTAGAGTTGTACCCATAAGCCGATAATATACACTGTATATTATTGCTATTTCTCTGGTATTATCCTTACTGTTCATGTTTTTAGTTTTAACATGAAGTGTTAAAATATCCATGATATTAGGATCATTGATATCTACCGAGAAATTTAGGTAGCAATTAAAGTATACCGGACCATCGGCGAGGTTACTTTGGATGACTCCTAAGAGAGAATCGTCTAAGTTTAGTAGACGAGCATCTCTTAGAATAGCACAGACAAGGGATATGAAGACCTTGTCTAAAGAGTGGCTTAATAGCCACTTGAACAAGTCCAACATGAAGATAATTAAACTGATTTTTAAATCGGTTTATGTCAAGCTCATTTAATAATTGAATAATTTCTAAGGAATTATTAATGGCGACAGTAAACTCAGAGGTCTTGATGTTATGTTTTTTTAGAAAACTAAATTTACCAATCTGATAAATAATTTTAAAAGGTTCTTCTGGAATACTCCAGTTTTGAAGATCATTTTCAATATTAGCAATCTGAGTTGCTTGAGAAGATAAATTAATAGTATTTTTAATATGATTCTGATAGCTCTCGGTAATACGTCCATAACTTTTCACTCTAATACTGGATTTAGACGAAATTGGTATTGTTGGAAAGCTAATTCAATTTGCTATATGATAGAAACTGAAAAATCTTAAAAATTCCATGTGTATAAAAGTGGATTCATCTATCAAAGAAATCTTCTAACATTCTTGTGACAATTTCAAGCTAGGAAAAAGTATGGGGTATTACAATATCTCCCCATTGAGAACATTTGTCCTCGAATGAGACTAAGAATGAGGGGAGAAGATAAACCAACGTACATACCGAACATGAATGACTGAAACATTATTTCATGACTGACATGACTAATAACTGAATATATCATACGGAGCATGCATATTTGATGCTTGCGTAACTGATTCATGAATGCATGGCTGAGAGTTCTGATGAACCAAGGTTCTCATAATAAGAATGCATGTCTGACGCATGATTATATAACTGAACTATTACATAAATGCATGGCTTAATATGTAATGGTATTTCATACCAAGTTTGTGATGAAATTCTGAACATGAACTGCATACCAAGTTGTCACTAAAGTCTGAACATGAAACTGAAAAGCTTAAGGAGAAATGTTACCTTGAGCTTGATCTGAGTTGGCGGAGAAGAGGTGAGAATACTTGGTTCACATATCTATTTCTGCTACCTAAGTAGCTCCCTCAACGGACTGATTTCACCAAAGAACTTTGACTAAAGGGACTTCTTTGTTCCTTAGTCTACGAGTCTTATAGTCTAGGATTTCGACTGGAATCTTTTCCTAAGAAAGGCTGTTCTGAACATCTATGCTATGAATAGGGACTACAACTGCTGAGTCACCTATGCACTTATTGAGCAAAGAGACATGGAAGACTGGATGGACTGAGGCTAGATTTGAAGGCAATTCGAGCTCGCTACCTTGCCAAAGCGACTGAGAATTTTAAAGGGACCGACATATCGGGGACTGAGCTTTCCCTTCTTGCCGAACCTCTCCACTCCATTCATGGGAGAGATATTTAGATGGACATAGTCAGCAATCTAGAACTTGAGATCCTTTCTACATACATATGCATAAGACTTCTGTCGGCTCTTGGCAACCTGGAGTCAATCTCTGATCAACTGGACTTTTTCTAAGGCATCTAATACTAAGTTAGGCCCTGTAATTGAGGCCTCACTAACTTCAAACCAACCAACTGAAGATTTGCATCTCCCACCATAGAGAGCTTTGAATGGAGCCATCCAAATATTGGAATGATAGCTATTGTTGTATGCAAACTCAATCAAGGCAAGTGGTCATCCCAACTACCCTTGAAATCAATTGCACACGCCCTTAGAATATCTTCTATGGTCTAAATGGTCCTTTCTGCTTGACCATCTGTCTGAGGATGAAAGGTTGTACTGAGATGAACTTGGGTACCAAGACCTTTTTGGAATTCTTTCTAGAAATGATAGGTGAACTGGGCACCTCTGCCTAAGATAGTGGATAACGGAACACCGTGCAATCTTACCAACTTTCTTATGTAGATTTTAGTATAACCGTCGGCTGAATAAGAGGTATGGACTAGAATAAAATGAGATGATTTGGACGTCCTGTCTACAATGACCCAAACTGAATCATGCGGGTCACAAAGTCCATGTTCACTTCTTCCCACTTCTAAGTAGAATACTGAACTTCTGCATTAACCCACTAGGCTTCTGATGCTCAATCTTAACCTGCTAACATGTAGAGCACTTAGCCACAATCTCTACAACATCTCTCCTTATCCTACTCCACTAATAAATTTCCCGCAAGTCACAGTACATCTTTGTGGCCCCTAGATAAATAGAGTAGCACGCACCATGGGCTTCTGCAAGAATTCACTTCCTTAAGTCGTCTACACCTGGAAAAACAGACGTCCCTGACAACGCAAAACACCATCTCCCCCTTAGGAGAAAACCTCTACTTTCTAATCCTTGACTGGCTCTTTTAACTTGATAAGGCTGGGATTTCTATCTTGCTTTTCTTTCACCTTGGAAACTTGAGATGATTCTTAACTACTCTAAACCCATACATTACACTCTTCGGAATCAACTAAACAAATGCCTAGTCTGGCAAGCTGATGGACTTCCTAAGCTAACTTCTTCTTACTGTCCTCAATATGAGCAACACTACACATAGACATTCTACTGAGAGCGTTAGTCTACTCCCCAAAGATGTCTATGGACCTTGACTTTGCACCCAGAGGCAGGCCCAAGTATACTGATGGCAAATTTCCCACCACTCCTCTCCGAATCTGAGAAAGATGATCCCATCTCTGGAACCACATTAATTAGGTACAAACAGTTTTTGTTCCAATTTATATAGAGCTCAGATATGGCTTCAAATTACACCAATATAAGTTTTAGGATCATCAATTGCTCCTCCTCATCCCACAATTAGTGGATATTGGCATATTGCAAATGCATGATCTCCACATTGTTTCCAGCAACCTAGTTAACTTCAAATCGTTGAATTCTTCTTGTTATCTTTGTTATATTCAACAAGTTGCTCAGCCCCTCCATAGCTATGATAAACAAGAAGGGGGATAGGGGATCTCCATGCCTAATCCCTCTGTGTGCATTTAAAAGCCTTCAGGTCCCATTGGTAAGCACTGAAAACTTCACAGTAGACATACAGAACTTCCACCTGATCCATCTCCTACCAAATCCCATTGTCACAGTTTATTTAAAATGAATTCCCAATTCACATGGTCATATGCTTTCTCAATATCAAGTTTGCGTAATATATCGAGTTTATTTTAGGACACTCTGAAATCAATTGCTTCATTAGCTATGAGCACTGCATCCATTATATGTCTACCTCTAATAAAAGCTATTTGTTGCTTGTCTACCAGCTTATCCATAACTTTCTTCAACCTTTTTGTCAAAACCTTGGAGATCCGCTTGTAAAAGCTTCCAATTAAACTGATGGGTCCGAAGTCTTTGAGTTCCTTTGCTCCAATCTTCTTAGGAATCAGTGCTATGTATGTTGCATTATAGCTTTTTTCAAACATCTCAATTCAATGAAAATTGTGAAATGCCTCCATAATGTCTTGTTTAATGATCTCCGAGCATTTTAGATAAAACCACATTGTATAACCATCAGGGCCAGTGGATTTGTCAATAGCATACATCTTTAAGAACTCAAAAGCTTCTTACTCAAATGTTGTCTGCAGTGCCTCTTTCTCATACTCTGTGATGGTAGCATAATTGCTAATATTTTCAGAAGGTCCTCTGGTCTTCAGGTTCTGTATATAAATTCTTGTAGAAAGATATGACTTCTTCCTTGATTCTTATTAGAATCTGAGTAGAAATAGGAATAGTTTATAAAAAAAATCCTACTTGGAAAAGGATTGTACTATAGTGTCTATAAATAGAGTCTCGATGAAATTATGCAAACACACAATTCAATAATATATTTTCCTCCTTTATTTCTCAAATGGTATCAGAGCATTGGTGAGAAATTTAAAAAAAACTCAGTCACCGTGCGTCAATTTCCGGTGACTAATTTGTGTCATTATCTGTTTTGTGCGTTGTATGCAAAATACAACACCACCAAGAGGATCGGAAAGGTCAGGCGGAGAAAATCCAACCAAAACCACCGGAAAAATATAAGCTACGTGGCTGTCAGAATTTCAAAATTCCAGCTAGATCTTATGTCACGCGTCTCCGATCGAATTTTTTGAGTTGTTGCTTTTTTGCTGAAGACGCCCAGTTATTCTGATCTATCCAGTTCCCTTTTTCCCGATTCCGATTGCCAGAACCCTAATACCGGTAACTTTATTTTTTTTGGCCAGTTCTCGTCAAGATTCCTCTTTTCCAATGAGGTCGCCCCTTCATTCCAAGGCTGTACCGATAGCTATTTCTTGACTCCGACAATCAAATTCAATTTTTTCGGTGACTAACCAATTTTTTGGTGATTGAACTTTTTGCTCAATTTAATCCTATGATTAAATTTGAACCCTTAATGAGATCAAAAAATCAAACATTACAGTCCATGAAGAATCGTCGAGGGGGAGGTCGATTTGGAAGATCTCGACCTAAGTGCAGTTATTGGAAAAGGCTTGGACACACTCGTGATGTATGTTATTCTCGACCTAAGTGTAGTTATTGTAATAAGCTTGGACATACTCATGGAATATGCTATTCTTTGCATGGTCTACCACCTAAAAATGTTAATGTTGCTCAGTATAACATCACAGGTGATCTACGGGTGTATTTATCAGACAAAGAATATCATGAGAGTCTTCAATATCGAGCAAGTAAGCATACATCTCTATCAATAGTCTCAATAGCACAATCTCCTACCTTTGGATCATGGGTTGTGGACTCGGGTGCTTCTAGTCATATTTCTAGCAACAAGTCACTTATGTCTGATATTGTTTATTCACAGTCTCTTCCAGCTATTACTTTAGCCAATGGGATCCGCATAAAACCAGAAGGAGTTTGACAAGACAAACCCATATCTTCTGTCACTCAACTACGTTCTTTATGTCATTGGTTGTCCTTTTAATCTTGCATCTGTTAGTCGTTTGACATGTGCCCTTAATTGTAGTATAACTTTCTTTTATGATTCTTTTCTAATGCAGAACCGCAGTATGGGACAAACGATCGGCACAGGACGTGAATCACAAGGCCTTTACCATCTTACCAATTCAAATTCCTTCACATCATGCTCCGTTACAGACCTCCAGACCTTATTCACAAACGTTTAGGACATCCAAGCCTATCCAAGTTACAAAAGATGGTGCCTAGTTTGACTAGTTTATCCACATTAGATTGTGAGTCGTGTCACCTTGGGAAACACACCCGTGCTACGTTTTCACGTAATATTAAGAGTCGTTCAGAGTCTAGTTTCTCATTAGTTCATTATGATATTTGGGGTCCTAGTAGAATTAGTTCACCCTTAGGATTTCGTTACTTTGTTAGTTTCATTGATGATTTTTCACGATGCACTTGGTTTCCTAATGAAAGATCGTTCTAAGTTGTTTTCTATATTCAAATGTTTTGTGCTGAAATACAAAATCAATTTGGTGTCTCTATTCGTACTTTTTATAGTGATAATGCCTTAGAATACGTATCCTCCCAGTTTCAGAAGTTTATGACTCACCAAGGAATTTTTCACCAGACATCATGTCCATACACCCCTCAGGAGAACGGAATAGCAGAAAGGAAAAATAGATATCTCATTGAGACTGCTCGCACTCTTCTCATTGAATCCCGTATTCCGCTGGGTTTTTGAGGCGATGCAGTCCTCGCATCTTGCTAACTCATTAATAGAATGTCATCATTTTCGATTCAAAATCAGGTTCCCCATTCCATACTATTTCCTCGGTCACATCCCTAAGATTATAGGTGAAGCACTTTCTCATTCAGGATGAAAGCATGCTATGATAAATAAGATGTCTACTTTGCATGCAAGTGGTACTTAGGAGCTTGTTTCCCTTCCTACGAGTAAATCTACTGTTGGTTGTCGTTGGGTTTATGCAGTCAAAGTTGGTCCAGACAGTCAGGTTTATCGGCTTAAGGCTCGCCTTGTTGCCAAAAGATACACACAAATATTTGGGTTTGATTATAGTGACACTTTCTCTCCGGTGGCTAAAATAGCATATGTGTGTCTTTTTCTATCCATTGTTGTCATGTGTCATTGGCCTCTTTATCAGTTGGATATTAACAATGTTTTTCTGCATGGTGATCTTGTGGAAGAAGTCTATATGGAGCAACCACCTGGTTTTGTTGCTCAGGGGAGTCTAGTAGCCTTGTATGTCGATTGCACAGGTCACTTTATGGTTTGAAACGGTCTCCTCAAGCTTGATTTGGAAAGTTTAGCACAGTAATTCAGTAGTTTGGCATGATCCATAGTGGAGCTGGTCACGCAATGTTCTATCGACATTCTTAAGTAAATCTATGTATTTATTTGTCGGTTTATGTTGATGATATCATTATCACCGGCAATGATGAAGATGGTATCACTAAATTAAAGCAACATCTTTTTCAGCATTTCCAGACTAAAGACCTTGGCAAACAAAAATATTTTTTAGGTATTGAAGTAGCTCAATCCAGATCAAGTATTGTTATTTCTCAACGCAAGTATGCCTTAGACTCATTGACACTCCTATGAATCCAAATGCTAAACTTCTGTCAAGTCAGGGGGAGCCACTCAGTGATCCTGAAAGGTATAGGCGATTGGTTGGAAAGTAGAATTATCTCCGTGACTAGACCTGATATATCCTTTCCCGTGAGTGTTGTAAGTCAGTTTATGACTTGCCCCTATGATAGTCATTGGGATGCAGTTGTTCGTATTCTACAATATAGAAAGTCAGCTCCAGGTAAAGAACTACTCTTTGAAGATCGAGGTCACAAGCATATCATTGGATACACAGATGTTGATTGGGCAGGATCATCCTTGATAGACGTTCTACCTCCGATATTGTATTTTAGTAGGAGGTAATTTGGTGTCTTGGAAGAGTAAGAAACAGAGTGTGGTTGCTTGATCTAGTGCGGAAGCAGAATATCGAGCAATGGTTGTAGCAACTTGTGAGCTAGTTTGGATCAAATACTTGCTGAGAAACCTAAAATTTGGAGAAACCGGTAAGATGGAACTTGTGTGTGATAATCAAAAAGCCCTTCATATCACATCAAATCCAGTGTTTCATGAGAGGACTAAACACATCGAGATTGATTGTCACTTTGTGAGAGAAAAGATACTCTCCGGAGATATTGTTACAAAATTTGTGAATCAAGTGATCAACTTGCAAATATCTGCACCAAGTCCCTCACCGGTCCTTGTATTAATTACATTTGTAACAAGCTAGGTACATATGATTTGTATGCACCAGCTTGAGGGGAAATGTTAGAATATGAGCAGAAATAGGAATGATATCTAAAAAAATCCTACTTGAAAAAGGATTGTACTATAGTGTCTATAAATAGGGTTTTGATGTAATTATGTAAACACACAATTCAATAATATTTTTTTCTCCTTTATTTCTCATAATTTTGTTAGGATCAGATATGGTCTTTCCCCGCACTTCCAACTAATCAATATGATTATGTCTTTTATAGGCATTAGCAGTTTGATCGAAGAACTTTGTATTTCTATCCCCTTCTTTGAGCCATAAGACCCACACTTCCTCATTCTTCAAACACCTCTCATACTCCAAGAAAAGTGTAGCTTTCTTACAATTTCCTCCTTTGTTAAGGCTCTAATATTCAAATGAGATTCTAGCTCAGCCATCTGATTGAGAAGGTTGTTCATTTGTAATTTCAGAATCTCTTGTTCATGTCTACTCCATTCTTTCAATTTCCCTTTGAGAGCTTTGAGTTTACATGCTAAGCTATAGTCTGGCCTCCCACAAAATTCAAATTCACTCCACCAATCCTTGACTTTTTCAACAAAAACTTCTTGATTTAGCCATCAATTTCAAACTTGAAGTAGGATTTAGATTGCTCCCAGTGTCTGCATAGAAGAGCTATTAGAACATGATCAGCAGTCACTCTTTGCAAGATATGGTATGCAAAGTCCCTGGTGCACAGAAATATTTCTGAGCCATTTGGTGTGGGGACGTGGAGGCCAATCAGAAATTTGTGGCCATTGCTGGAGGAAAATATGTATCTCAATGTGGGGAATAGAAACAAAATAACATTTTGGAAGGATGGTTGGATAGAACAAAACTCTCTTAAGAATCTTTCCCCAGATTTGTTCCTAATATGTGAGAATCCCGACGCCAGAGGGTTTGAGTGCTCGTTCGGACAGGGAAGGAACTTAGCATTAGAAGATTACTAAGGGCTCATTTGTTTGCACTTAATGAAGGTCTAAATCTGAATGGTTCAGACTTCAGACCATTACGTGCATTTGTTTTTTATTAAGATTTTACCTCTGAATAGGTTTAAATAGGTCTTAATCATTCAGATCTAGAATCAAGTCTTAATAGGTCTGAAGAGGTATTCTGGTGTTGGATAATATACACCGCTACTCTATTCATAATCATCAGTCAGTACCTCTGCCACCGCCATCATTGTCAACCATCAACCACCTCCTCACAACCACCACTGACAGCAAATATCACTACCACCCACTATTGTCAACCGCTACTACACCTACTACCTTTATTATTTTAATTATATTTACCGCCACCACCGCCGTCAACATCACCACCATCATCAACCACTACCGATCAATCCCTACTATCGACCAACTCATCTATCACAACTAGCACCACCGCTAACTGCGACCACTAATACATCACAACCTCCACACATTATTCGGCGACCACCACCATTGTCTCTAGTAACGTCACCTCTACCATCACTTCAATCACTATCATCGCTACAATTTATCTCTACTAACAACCATCTCCACCATCACAACTAACAACATTCCAACTAGCACCAACGCATCGTCAACCATCATGCATTCATTTTTCAGCCATCACAATCAACACCTCCAACTACTAATATCAAGCAACGTCACGTCACAACCACCACCACCACTATCAACCGCCACCCTCATAACATCTCTATAATACCAACCATCACAACTATCACCACTAATATTACAAATCACTAACATCAATCATTGTCACCGCAACTACCATTATAAACCATCTCCACTATCACTAACAAACATAAATATTTTTTCAATCAAATAATATAATTTTGTTGTATTAAATTACATACTTTTCTGATATATAATTAGTTTTTATTTGAATTGTATTTTTTTTACTTATATATACAAATAAAAATTTTTTGCATATACAGTTGTTGAAAAACAAGCAGTCTTAATCATTTAATTTTCAGATCCAGAGACAACATCTTAATCATTCAGACGAATCTTAAAAAAAACAAATGCAGCCTAATGATTGGAAGTAAAGGGGGTGGCAGCTTTACTGGGCAAATTGGGTGGAGTCAACATCATCTCAATAGCCACCGATAGGGTCTTATGGAAGCATAGCACGGATGGAGTTTTTTTAGTTAGAAGTGCATACAAGAGAGGTTTGCAGGTGATGGGTGGGGTTTCCAGTACTATTGGAACTATTTTTGGAAAAGTGAAATCCCTACAAAAGTTAAATGTTTCACTTGGTTATGATGAAGAGAGCATGCCTAACTCAAGAAGTACTACAAAAGAAGGGGAAGCAGCTGGTTCCTAGATGTTTTTTGTGCCATTTGACAGAAGAAACAAATATTTTCATCTTTTTCTTCATTGCAAATTTATTACTCAACTATGGAAACTGTTCCTCAACATTACAAGCATCACCTGGACAACACCAGAACACACATCAGATCTTTTGAGTTGTTTGATTAGGAGGGGAGGCAGTAAAAGACAAAAGAGATGGTGGGAATTAATACCATCATGTATATGGTGGTCAGTTTGGAGGGAAAGAAATGGGAGATACTTTGAAGATCGGTCCAATACCATACACAAAGTTAAATGGGATTGTATTGTATCTTTACTTTTTTGGTGTAAATAATTGTGTATAGAAGATGTAGATCAGATTATAGAACTAATAGGAAGCTTGTAATTGCTATTAGTTTTTGGAGGTAGCCAGCATACTATGCTGAAGAATACAACTTTACCAATTATCAAAAAAAAAAAAAAGTAAAACACCGAGGAAAACTTACTGTCCGTATAATAGCATTATTGTGAATAGTGCACAGCAGATAGTCAATGTGCACAATCCCAGTGGCCAGGACAAAATCAACAAATAAACTAATGCACCTGTTCCCTGAAAAGGATAGAAGTAAATCACCAACTCAAAAATGAATATATGAAAACACTAGACATCTTAGGGAATCTTACCTGGAGAAAATTGCGTAAAATCAGATTTAGGTCATTTCCAATAACACGAGACACTTGTTGACAATCTGCCCCTAGCCTACTTGTCAAATCACCAACTGTTTCAGAATCAAAAAAGGATATATCCTACAAAAATAAAAGGTAAGCCGAAATACATAAGGATCTATTTTTAATATAGAAGTGATTTGACTTCTTTCTTAGACGAGAAAAATAATGATTTGTTTATGTTTAAGCGAAATAACCAAATAGGATTTACTGAAACCTGAAGAAGAAGAGTGGAATATAATTTTTCCCTCATTCGCTTGACCTGCAAACGAAGATGAAGGACAAAGCAATCAAACAATCTATGTTTCTTGAAAACTTTAGCATTAAAAAGGTTATTAAGTATACGGAATTTATAGTGTCCTCAATATATATGGCTTTAGCGCTGCTCTACTGCTCTTAATACTAATATTACCATTTTCAAAAAAAAAAAAAAGATTATTAATTATACTGAATTTATAGTTCTGGTAAAATTAAAGATCCTCTTCAGATCAAAATCCACATTTGGAAATGTCAAAGCTCCTTCTTTAGATATTTATTATCTCAAATTAGTAGTTGGCCTCTCGACCTTGGAAATAGGAAGGCAAGCCTATTTGATTGGATGTCATGAGATAGTAGATACAATACTAGATTTTTGGGCCACTTCTTGCCAGACAAAACCAGTATGATTAGGATAACCCCAATAAAAAAAAAATATGATAACTGAATTCTTCTCTTCTTTTCTTTTTTCTTTGACTCCTCATCTTCATACAAAATTCTAATGTGATTAAGACTCACCAGGATCATATTTGCGAGCCCAAAAAAGCAACCTCGCACACCACTGTTTGCTCAAATTGGAGAGGGAGATGAACAAATATGTTAGAATGCTCATAAAAGCTGGAAGAACATGCAGGTAAGGAGGTTGGAAAAGAATACAAAACAAAGGATGATAGAAGCGGTGTTAATGCACAATAAGTGCACTAAGTCTTAGTTCAAAGTTCTACCTACAGAGGAGAACTCTGATCATGCAACTTGACTATTTCATCTTCTTTTTGTTAAATGATCATGCAACTTGACAATTTAAAACAAACTTTTCAAGAGAGTAAATTTAAAAATTAATAAATGGAAGAAAATGAAAAAAAGATTTAATCTCGATTCGTAACATTAATTTTAATCCATTCAATTTGAATTGGTATTTTCTCCATCATAAGAATAATTAGTCTTGGGCAGTTTATTTGTGAAAATGTATGTATGTATAACCAAAAACGGACTGCCCCTCAAATCAGATCAATTAAGTTGAATGGAGAGTGATATAAAAAGATGTTAACCTGCATATTCCCGAAATGATGCACAGCACAATCAAGATTCGCACATTCCTGTGGAACAGTGGGATACTGCTACTTTGTGCCGAAAAGATGGATGCTGTCAGAAAATGCGGGATAGAAATTTCTGATAACTGATGCATAGCAAAGTAATCACCAGTTAGCAACCTTGGTTTTTATTAGTACTGTATTTCCTTTCGCATGTTAAAGGGAATTTTACACAATTTTACTTGTAAATAGACTAGTTTGACTGATTTTCTCATCATCCTTAGACTCATTTTCAGGGCTTATTTGGCCACTTTCATTAAAATTAATTAATTTAATTAAATCATTAATAAAGGGCGGGCTTAACTAGACCCAAGACCTCCCAATTATTGGAGATTTATTTTCGTTCTTTTCCATTTGTTTCACTTTACTCTATCGATTTCTTCCACCTTTACTCTCTCGATTTCTTTCTTTCTCCATATGTAGCATCATATATTGAAGTTCAAGTAGGCACATGGAGAACGTACAGCAGTAACAATCAGTGCAGTAAAAGCAGCAAAAACGAGCAAACCATCTTTAGCTATCAATTTCCACATTCTGTGAAGAGCATGTACAACAGTCACAGGCTTCGCTGTTCCTCCAACATCTACGTTTTCTGACGAAAACCTCCACCAATTTCCACCCGGAAATACATTTCGAACAAATCTGATCCATTCCACCAGCTTCTCCCTCAACCCTGCATCACTCGAACTACCCTCGGGATATTCTTGTACGGAGGAGTATGCATTAATTGAAGCCGAGCTCAGGTACCGAAATCGCTGGCTAGAGAAAGAGAATTGGATTTTGGATTTTGGGTACCTTTTGTAAAGAATAATGGTCTCTGGATTTTGCCTTTTTTTTACAGAATATAAAATTCTTACCCGAGGTTGAAATTGCACACTCGACAGAAGCAATGCCATAGCAGCAGTAATATATAAACAGCGCCGACGAATTGAATTTTTAGTTTTGAAGGGGGAGAAACCCTCAAGTTTTCAATTAAGAAAAGAAGATAAGTGGGTCCAAATTTAATTGGACAACTTGAAATTCTTTTTAATCCGAAGTCCCGCCAAATTTTGTGGGAAGCTGCCAGCTGGTGTCTCGTGGAGACTATAAAGATTTTAATTTTTTATTTATTATTATTATTTAAAAAAAATGGAGGTAGGAAAAGCAAAATGGAGGAGGGTATTTATTGCAAGGGGAATCAAACTTTTATCGAGAAGATGAAAGTTCAGATAACTAATCAATTAAACTATTAAAATTCTCTAATTTTTTATTTATTACTAGTTTAGGTGTACGCGCATTGCACGTGTACCTTACTTTAATTAGTTCAAACATTATATTAAATAGTATATTTGTTTAAATAATAAAGATTAATATAATAATTAAATTTAATATCTTTTGAGTATGTAAAAATGAAGAATTTATTTATTAAACCTAATCTTTACCAAAAATATTTTTTAAAAATTGATCAACATTCATCTACCATCTATAAATTGCAACAAAACAATATAATGATAGAGATATCACAATAATACAATTAAATATAATCTTTACACACAAAAAATTTCTCAAAGTCGTCCGACACTCATCTACCACCTGTAAACAATACAAAATAATAAGATAATAGAGATATCAAAAGAATACAACTAAACCTAACCTTTACATAAGAAAAATTCGCCGACCAACAATTATCTTTATCACATGTAAACTACAATAAAATAATATGATAAAAGTGATATCAAAACAATACAATTAAACATAAATTTTACACACAAAAATTTCTCATAATCGATCGAGATTTATTTACGAACTATAAACTACCACAAAATAACAAACTAATAGAGATATTATGATAATATAATTAAACCTAACATTTACCTAAAAAAAAATCAAAATCAACTCGCATTCATATAACATCTGTAAATTAAAATAAAACAATAAGATAATAAGATATCAAAGCAATAAAATTAAACATAACCTTTACACAAGAAATTCTTCAAAGTCAACCGACGTTATGAGGTGCTAACTTAGATTAATTTGACTCTAATACGGATACTGATATGTAGATCGGGAAACCAAATAAATAATTTGTCATATAATACACTTCCTGAATCAAAAACATATATAGCAAGCTAGGCATGAAGTTAATAT
The DNA here is from genome assembly GCF_002878395.1 of Capsicum annuum. Taxonomy (NCBI): domain Eukaryota; kingdom Viridiplantae; phylum Streptophyta; class Magnoliopsida; order Solanales; family Solanaceae; genus Capsicum; species Capsicum annuum. The sequence goes on from NC_061114.1 coordinate 39,966,486, forward strand.
ATAAATGACATTATCTTTCCTCGAACATTTTGTTGGATGAAGCAGAAGCTCTTTCATGGCCCGATAATGTAAAAATTGCAACATATATCAATGCAACGAAGAGAACTGCTATCGTAATTAATAATAGTCCAAAAATCAAAAAGAAATCAAATGACTTATCAATAGGACTTAACATATATATAACCGAGGCTGACTATTTTTACGGCTTGAACCTATGACCCAACCGCTAGTCCTTATGTGTGTGTTTGTTTCCAGTGTTTTTATGGGTTTAATTATAGCCTATAGTGTGTGTTATTCTGTTATTTATACTATGCATGTGCATGCGTACAGTTGACATTTGTTAAATATATAAGTAATAAGGATAGAATTTCTAAATACCAAAAGCACGCCTAAAAAATCACACAGTTAGACAATCAAAACAACGTTTAAAAGCAATGAACATCAACAAATTTGCTAGATTATAATCTTCTGTAGGAATAAAGTCTAGAATCAAAAAATTCAAAGCCATAAATTATAAAGAACTCTAGAAGAATGTAAACTGAGAGAAAATCACAGCGGGTTTAAAGGTTCAACTCAAGCGTGTTGAAAATCTGGATTTTTTGGGTTGGAGTTTAACGTGTTGCTAATCGTTTTTTATTTAATATATAGTTTAGAAGTTGGGTATTAGGTTTTGTAAAGGATTAGGACTTTTGTTTTGTAGAAATATTTTTGTGCCTTTTTTTACACGTTTTCCAAAATTAATTAACATTACTAATGAAGAATATCTCATTAATATTATGCCTAAACTAATTTTATGCCTAATGAATTTTATGTTTAAGAATTCTGCCTCTAAAATATGGAATAAAAGTTAAATTACATTAACCTATCTTTAAAAGGATTCTATCTAATTAAAATATGGAAGGAAAGTTCAATCACATTAACTCAATAAAATTAAATAATAATTACGAAAAAATAGTGAAAAAAATGATTTTGTCTAAAGCAGAATCTTTTAACGAAGGGCCAAAAGTTCAAATCATTTTTCTAAGGGCCTTCACACTTTTAATATATTATAGATATAGATTATTACCAGAAAGAAGAGATTTTACTTCCGAGGCTATGGTCGACCCAAAACTATATTTGTTGGGTAAATCTAAAAAATAGACCCAAATTGGGGTGACTTTCAAATTTTAGCCCCAAATAAAAAAGCTTCCTTAAAATAGCCTTTACCTTTAACTAATATTTTTTTTGAATAAAATTACCCCTAATCAATGGAGTAAATTACATAAATGTTCCTCATAATAGATAACAACTCCATATTTATATGTTTCAACTTTTATATTTTTTCTCTTTTTAATTTTACTTTAATTTTTATTTTTAATTTTTTCTTTTTATTTTTAATTTTTTCAGCCTTTACTTTTTCCCTTTTTCCTCTCAACTTCTTTTTTTTTAATATTATTTTTATTTTTTATTTTTCTTTCCTATTTTTTTTTTTTCTCAACCCTTACCTTTTTTTTCTTTACACCTTTTAATGTCTACTTTTATTAAAGATTTTTTTTTCTTTTTAAAGTTTTCTCGACCTTTATTTTTATTTAATCCCTTTTTATCAACATTTATTTTTTTCTATTCTCTCTCAACTTCTACATTTTCTTTGATTTTTAATTTTTTAATATTTTTCTTCATTTTCTGCAATTTTTATTATTTTTGTTCTTTTCTTCAATTTCTTCCATTCAAGTTACATCTTATGAGTAAGAGTTGACACTATCACATTATAAAGACAAGACTTACGACTTTCAATAATACGTTACGTTTCATGGGCAAAGGTTGACACTATTACACTATAGAGGTAAGACTCGTGACTTTTAAACAACAAGTTATGTTTCATGGGCAAGACTCGACACTACCACATTGTATTTTGATTTATGAGATGTTTTATAACTCTTACCTCAAAGGAAAAACTTAGCTCATGGACTTTCAAACAATAAATTATACCCTACGGGCAAGAGTTAACTTTATCACGTTGTGTTTTCATTTATGAGATATTCTACAACTATAGCCTTACAGGCAAGACTTAGCTCAAGGACTTTCAAACAACTAGTTATGTTTCATGGGCAACAGTTGACACTACCATATTGTATTTTGATTTATGAGATGCTTTACAACTATTGTCTTAGAGGCAAGACTTAGCTCAAGGACTTTGAAACAACAAATTATGCTCCATGAGGAAGAGTTGACTCTAACACGTTATGTTTTTATTTATGATATGTTCTACAACTATTACCTTAGAAGCAATACTTAGCTCAAGGACTTTCAAACAATAAACTATGTCCCACGGGTAAGAGTTGACTCTATACGTTATATTTTCATTTGTGAGATGTTCTATAACTATTGTCTTAGAGACAAAACTTAGCTCAAAGACTTTCAAACAACAAATTATGCCCCACGAGCAAGAGTTGACTCTACTGCATTATGTTTTTATTTACGAGATGTTCTATAACTATTGCCTTAGACGCAAGACTTGGCTCAAAGACTTTCAAACTACAAATTATACCCCACAGATATTTTTATTTATGAGATGTTTTACAACTACTGCCTTAGAGGCAAGACTTAATTAGCTCAAGGACTTTCAAACTACAAATTATGACCCCACGAACAAGAGTTGACTTTACCACATTATGTTTTTATTTATGAGATATTCTACGACTATTGCCTTAGAGGCAAGATATAGCTCAAGGACTTTCAAACTACAAATTACGTCCCACGAGCAAGAGTTGACACTATCACGTTATGTTTTTATTTATTAGATGTTCTACAACTCTTGCCTTAAAGACAAGACTTAATTAACTCAAGGACTTTCAAACTACAAATTATGCCCCACGGGCAAGAGTTGACTCTACAATGTTATGTTTTTATTTTTGAGATGTTCTACAGTTATTGCTTTAGAGGAAAGACTTAGCTCAAGAACTTTCAAACTACAAATTATGTCCCATGGGCAAGAGTTGACACTACCATGTTATGTCTTTATTTATGAGATATTCTACAACTCTTGCCTTAGAGGCAAGACTTAGCTCAAAGACTTTTAAACTACAAATTATGCCCCACGGGCAAGAGCCAACACTACCACGTTATGTCTTCATTTATGAAATGTTCTACAACTCTTGCCTTAGAGATAAAACTTAGCTCAAGGACTTTCAAATAATAAATTATGCCCTACGGGCAAGAGTTGACACTACTATATTATGTCTTTATTTATGAGATATTCTACAACTCTCGCCTTAGAGACACAACTTATCTCAAAAATTTTCAAAGAAATTCGTAACAATAATTCATGCCCTTAAATTTGCTTTGATGTAAAAAAGAAGACACCTTTGCGGATTATCCAATTTTTTTATTTATTAGCAAAATATAATAGAAGTTCAGAAAAAAAACGATCAAACAAAATAGAGAAATAAAAAAAATTAAGAAAAAAAAAAGATAAAAAAAATCAAGAAAAAAGCGAAGAATTAAAAAATTGAAAAAAATAAAAATGAGAGGAAAAATAAAAATAAAGTTTTAGAAAAATGAGGAAAAAAAAGAGAACTGAAAAAAAAAGAAAAAAGTGATCAAACAAAATAGAGAAATAAAAAAAAGAGTGAGAAAAAAAAAGGCAAGAAAAATAATGATTAAGAAAAAAGCAAAGAATTAGAAAATTTGAGAAAATAAAAAATGAGAGGAAAAAATAAAAATAAAGTTTGAGAAAAATGAGAGAAAAAAAGAGAACTGATAAAAATCAAAAATAAAAAAAAATAAAGGTTAAAAACAAATGAATTAAAAAAAAAAGAAATAGATAATGCTTGAGAAAAAGGAAAAAAATAAAGGTTGAGACAAATGAATTAAAACATGAAAATAAAATTAAAGAAAAAAAAAGTGAAAATAATAAAATATAGTATGATAAAATTAAAATAAAAAATAAAAAAGGTGAAAATAATACAAAATAGAATAATAAAATTAAAGGCAAAAATAAAAAGTGAAAATAATAAAAGATAAAATTTGAGAGACAAATAAATATAAAAAGTTAAAAAAAATATATTTGAGGTGTAGAGGGGCAAAATAGTACTTGTACTAAACTTAAAAAGTAATGAAGGTTATTCTTTAAAGACATTTCTTATTAGGGTCAAATATCTAAAGCCACTCATATTTGGGTGCACGACATGATGTAGGTCACTCAAAGAATTGTTTGTTGCGCACAAACAAACTTTGGAGCCGTTGGGGATAAGCTCTTGTACTTGGTAATAAATTAGGTCCCATTTGGTCAACAAAATAATACTCCCTTCGTTTTTTAAAAAAAGATCTAATTTAATTTATCATGAAGTTTAAGAAAATAAAATAGTTTTTTAAATTTTATAGTGTTAAATTAAAGATATGTCAAATATATCAAAATGTCCTTCAATTTTGTGGTGTTAAACATGTCATGTGAAAAGTTAAAATTAAAAAATGGCTAAAAAGGAAAGAGATCATTCTTTTTTAAACGAATTAAAAAGAAAAGTAAATCATTTTTTTAAACGATGGGAGGAATTTTTTAGAGTTCAAGTTGAAGTTGTAGTTGGATATGTGTTTGGATATTAATTTAAATTTTACTTATTTTTTAAATTTTATGAGAGAAGTAGGAGTAAAAACAAGTTTTACTTGTTTTTACTTTTCCAAATACAATTTCAAATTGTATTTGAAATTCTCATGGTCAAATGCATACTGTTTTCACTAAAGTGAGATAATTTTTTGAAATAGAATTAATAATTTTCATGGTCAAATGGCTATTTATATTTGGAATTTGTATTTTTAAAAGATTCAGCTATTTTTTCTAGTTTGTTTTTAAAAGGGAATAACTATTTTTTTGTTAATATTTAATTTTAACGTTTTACGTAAAATATTTAATATCATAAAATTAAAGAACATTTTCATACAACTGACATCACATCACATTAATTTAATATCAAAAGATTCAAATTTTTATTTTTATTTTTTTAAACTCCATATCAAATCAAACAACAAAATACTATGTCTCATTGATGATATAAATTTTCGGAAAATTACATAAATGTGCATCCGAAAAAGTTATATTATAAAATATAGTCCACTTTTTTAATTTTAACCAAAAATGACTCAATTGGTATGGACCTAAAAAGTAAAGTTTCAATCAGTAACTCAATTAATCCAATTAGCATTTAATACACTTTTTTGCTTATTTTTTTCATTTTTGTAACTTTTTTTTTCTTCCTCGCACTTTTTTTTAACTAGTTTAAGTGTACGCGTTTTGCGCGTATTTCACTTTAATAAGTTCAAATATTACATTAAATAGGATATTTATTTAAATGATAAATATAAATATAATAATTAAATTTAATATTTTTTTAGTATGTAAAGATGAAGATTTTATCTAAACCCAAACCTTACCAATTTTTTTTTTTAAAGTCGATCGACATTCATCTATCATCTGTAAATTGCAACAAAATAATACAATGATTGAGACATCAAAATAATACAATTTAATTTAATGTTTACACACAAAAATTTTCTTAAAGTCGCCCGCCACTCATCTACCGCCTGTAAACAATAAAAAAATAATACAATAATAGAGATATCAAAATAATACAAAGAAATATAACCTTTACATAAAAAAAAATTTCAAAGCCGAACAATCAAGCACATGCAATCGAATCAAGTTAGATGAGCATCAATCAAATTCTTCCAATAGACAAATCAATTTGTTTTCTAGTTTAACATATATCTCAATATTTATAGAAGTATTTCCTTAATAGAGTCCTATTTTAGGAGTATTTTTCTAATTGAATAGTACAAAGAAAAATATTAATTAATTCTCCTATCATATATTTTAAAAGTCCCATATATTTTAGAAAGTCTAGTAGAAAGAAAAATATTAATTAGTTCTGCTACTATATATTTTAAGAGTCCCATATATTTTAAAAAGTCTAGTTAATATAATAAAAAATAATTAAATAATAAATTACAAAAAAATAAAAAATAATTTTGTCTGAAGAAAAATCTTTTAATAAAGGCTAAAAGTTCAAATCACATTTCTAGGAATTTTCACACTTTTAATATATTATAAATATAGATTTTAGATTGCAATCAACCAACAAGTCACATTTTATTGAAGAAAACAAAAATAAATAAGAGCACAAGCAATGGAATGACAATAAATTCAAAAAGAAAAATACTTAAAATAAATAGCTCGAAAGATGGGCTTAAGTCCGAAACAAAAAAAAATCATAAAAAATAAAAGGACCTTTCAGAAGCTCTGTTGGAATTAGGAAGGTAAACATCTCTTCACTTCTCAATCTTCCATAGAAGCACTGATAATTTTTCTTTAGATTGTTTCAGCGCCCTTCATTTTTTGCTTTCGTTTTACGTTTTCGTTCTTCTTTCAGATACATGTATCCTTTACTTTGATATTTTTTTTCCTCTTTCTTGTAGCTTTAGCCTCAAAACACAGATAGTGTGCTCTTTTTTTAATTCCCCCCCCCCCCCCACCCCCTCCCTCCATCAGATCCAAGACAACCAGCTCGACAATAGCTTTCAATTTTCAATTGCAGCTAGATCTATTCCAGATCTGGTGATCCTTGCCTCTGACACGAGCTGAGGGGGAGATTTTATGAAAATTTTTATTGAGGAATGAGTTGCGTCGCTGCATTTGAGGTTTATATACTTAGTAGATAATATTATACATTTTTTTTATAATTTTGTATATTATTGCATAATGATGTATAATGTTATATACATTTGTATAGTAATATACATAATTATACAAATATATACATACGTATGTATCATGTTTAAACATGTATCTACATTGTATAAGTGTGTATAAAATGGATAGGAAAAAGAAAGTCACCAAAAAAATGACTCTTATTGTATATACAGCAATATATAAATTTGTACATTGTTATTATACAAAATAGAGGGTTTCGTCTTATTCCTCGAACTCAATACAACAACAATATACTCAGTGTATTCCCACCTAATGGGGTTTGGGGAGGGTAGAGTGTATGCGGACCATACCACTACTTCAAGAGAAGTAAAGAGGTTGTTTCCGATAGACCTCCGACTTAGGACCAATAACAGTATAACCAATACAAAAAGTAAGTGCATATAAACTAGTATGGTACACAAAACAAACTAAGAGTATAACAAACACAAAAGATAAGTGTATAATAAACTAGTACAGGATGTAAAAAAGCCAACACCACTAGCCCTAAAAACTACAGCCACAACACTACGAACTAGAAACTCAGTGTCAGATGAGTCATTGATTTAGTATCTCAGTGTCAGTACTGAGTTCAGTCTGCAATAAAGTGGTATCTTGGTTTCAGTATCTAGCGTTGCAATAATTGTGTTCATGTTCTGTGCATTCATGTATATGTTCTCGTGCAACATTTTCATGACTATTCAGTTTACATATTGTGCATGCATGAGCCTTTGCATTTAGCCTTACCTTATTTATATACTCGATAAAATTTTATACTGACACATTTGCGCTATGGTTTTTTATTTGACACCATAGTTTCAGAGGCATAGGATTCAAAGCTTCCTTAGCAGTTCAGTCCCAGTTAGCAGCAGTAGTAGTGAGTCCTATTCCTTCGAGGACGAATCTCAGTTTACTATTAATGCATCAGATTTGGTTTATATTCTCAGTGGACAGAGTTAGTTGGGGACATGTCCCATCAACTCCATAGTTCAGATAGTTTAGAGGCTTTTTAGACAGATGTTGATGTAATAGTATTCAGTTTTCAGTTTGAGTATGTATAGATCTGTTGAACCCTATGGCTAGTTTCCACATTTATTTCAGATATTATGCAGTGTACAGGTACAGATATCAGTAAAGGATTAGCTTGTGGTCCTTCGGGTCCATAAGCACCATGTGATGTCACGAGATGGGATCTCGGGGCATTACATCATTATAGTATGAATATAATATTATTAGTTTATGATGGGATTTTGGTCTTGGAGGTATATTTAGTATGGATTGTATCTTGTATCCGATTAAGAAATCATAATTAAGCATACTTGGCATGATTGCTTGTTCTTAAGGGAGATTTTCTATATTAGGACTAAATTATGGCTTATTTAATATCTAGTAGTGCAATTAGATACCTTCTCCTAGTTTGGGGGAAATTTACCTTAGAATGAATTTCAGAAATAGGAGTGGGACCCTCCGACCCACTTAAGGCCAAGATTGGCATTAACTTCGTGTAGGACCTATATGCCTTGCGCATTATTTAATATACATTTTTTAGTCTAATGAGATTTATTTTCATGATTCTTTCTTCTAGTTTGGTACCTGGGAGATGGTATGAGTTCTGGTTCAAGTCCGGCAAATGATGATATGAGTATTGGTTCAAGTTCAGTAAATAATGATGTGAGTTTTGGTTTAAGTCGGGTTCATTCAACTCATTCTACATAATTTCACATTCAAAACCAATTTGCATTATGTAATTATACATAGCACTTACCAAGTACATCTCATTTATTCCTAATAACAAAAAATTTAGAAAAATTACTCCTAAAAATTCAAAAGGGATAACGGGTTCAAAAGGCTCCCCCTAGAAAAAGAACCAAAAAGAACAACCAAGGGGTGGGTGAAATGTGATACAACTAGACAGATACCAACAAACATTGAAAATTGACAATAATCAAATTTAAATTCTTTTTGTAATTTTTTTTTAAATTTTGTCAAAACTGGAAAATGTCTAAAAATTGAAATCCCATAACTTTACCATGAACAATCAGAAGATTTCCTACCCTACACTTAAAATCACACTTCATCCCCAAATTATAAATTAAAAGTAAGGATAGAAATACTCCCTGAGGCCTCTAAGACTAGCTAGTAGCATTATGATCATCAAAGAGGTCTAGTGGATGACACATTTAGATTTTCAAGCTCCTTAGTTCAGATATCTGGTACTACGACTTCCCTTCAACCTATTGACTCAAAAAAGTAGAAACAAAGGTGATACTAAGAAAAAGTAAAAATAACTACCTTAACTTGGGTTGCCTCTTAAGCAGCGCCTAATTTATTATCACGACACGACTCACATCACAACACTCAACCGCATTCTTTCATCCTCTTCCTCCTACTTGGAGCCTATTTTCTTATTCTTTTATAACCTTTTGAGTGCTTACTTTTGTCTATAGCACTTTTTGCAACTACTTTTTCAGGTTCCTCTTCATGTTTTTCAATTTTGAGCTTAGTTGTTGTCATGATCCAATTTCTCAAGTCAGGATGACACCTACCAAAATCCACCAGTAGGTGAGCCAACCTAAAGTCCAAAATTTCTAGAAATAGACTACCAAGAGAAATAAATGATGATAGGAGAATAAATATAATAAATAAAGAATAAATATAAGACAGTCTCAAAAACTGGTCGAATCAGTACAAGAGATTCAAATATAATAAGAATACAACATAAAGTACTAAGTAAATATACATGTACAACCCATCTGGAAATATAAAATAGAGTTTACTCTAATCTATAAGAGGGAGAATAATGATACTCCAAACGCTAGGAGCTCACCTAAAATCTTTGATCCATATCTGCTATGCATGATGCACACAACAATTGTGATAACTATTGCATCCAAGAGCGCATACAAGTGTACATGGTCACCCAAGAAGTAAGTGGCCTTAGAAAGCCAAGTATCGATCCCACAGGGACTTGGTGATTAAAACTATAAGGTTCAAGTGTTATTAATGAAATTAAATGAATGCAAGAGTGACCAATTGATATTTTTTTTAATTATATCTAAGTAACACGAAATAACAATGGTATGTACTTTGGATTGTAAACAACATAAGGAGAGCTTCCTGGGTTGAGACATCTAATATATTCATGTATAATTATAGTTTCTAGTTGGTGTTGGTGTTTATCATGATTGTTGATCTAAGGGTTGATATTATAACTTGGGAATGGGAATCCTCTAAGTTATATACTCAAATTAATCTCACATCTACATCATTGAGAGGGGTGTTTAGGTATAACGCTATCCTAACCTCTAATCATCCTTTAACAATCATTATCTAATGATTAAAGTAATGATCCAAACTATATACATTCTTCATTTCATCCCTTAACTCCTATGGTTAATTCATTTTGAGACTTAGATTTATCTTAAAGTTCGTAACGCATTAGAATGGTATAACTAGAATGTAAAAACAATCGCATACTTGATAAACATATAAACCAACTTTAAACAAAAATTACAAAATAATGTTAGTAACCTCTAACCTAGAGTTAGGGTGGTTATACACTCATAGTGTTACAAAGAATCACCATAGATGAGTTCATAGAGTAAAACTACAAGAAAGTAAAGTTTGAGAACAAAGAACACTAGTTTGAGCCCCTTACTTGCTTCCATTCTCTCCAATTCCTGTGATTCTCCAAAGGTGTGTTAAAATGGAGAATTATTTCAGATTTTATAGTGTTTTAGGTCGTCCTTTAGTTCCCCAACACGATATAGATCAATTGACATCATTACCCTTTACTATAGAGGCTTAAAATCAAGGTTTGGAGGTCTCGGAGGCTGCCCCACTCCGCGAGGCCTCAAAATCGTCTTTGGGGTCACGAATCACACCTAAGGTGTGGTTGAATCAGTGAATGTATATACTAGGGGTCTCTATGGACCTGATACTAGACTGCTGTGAGGTGTACAGCGCAAGGGGTAGCCCAAGGTGCCCGATTTTGCCCTTTTTAGGACGATATCATTATGCGTTGGCTCCATGTTTTCCCACTTCTTAGGACTTGTTTGTAGGCTTCAATTATCTTTAAAAAAAACCTCAAATAATTTCACACAACATCAAATAACAACTATTAGTTCACACAACACATTAGAGTTCAACAAAGTACACTAGAACAAAGCATAGCTCAAGCTAACGCAACTAGTTTCCTCGTCTAAACTCTATTTGATCTTTTTGACTCTTAACTTGTTTCAATTAAACCTAAAACACTCTAAAAATGTTCTTAAACACATAAATACACAATTACACCCTTAATAACTCATTAATCTCATTGAGAAGTCCTTGAAACTAAGCTACACTTTCATAGATAATGACACTTAGGAGTATAAATATGCCTACGATCAACACCCCATACTTAAAGCCTTGTTTATTTTACATCAATAGTCATCAAGAAAGACTCTTAAAATAACTACTACAACTAAGACATTTAATCTAGAACTACAATGACTACATGAATAGCAATTTTCACATTAAGTATGTTATATACATTTGTAAACTCATAAACATTACTTTAAAACATTCTAGCCTTAATAATTGACTCTACCAAGTTGGAAAACTCATGTATAGTACTCAATCAAAGCGATCATATAAGTTACCTACCTATCATCAAACATACACCATCACCACAAGAGAGTTACCCATGTTTACCAACTGATATACAAATCATCATAAGAATGAGTGTAAGAATCAAATTCTGCTCACTCTCACAAAGAATTCACATGTCACATAAGATGAACCATTGGCTTTCCCTTAGTGTGGTACTCCACTAATATCAGAATATTGAGGTTCAAGATCAAGTAGGACTTTAAGGGTTGTAATGTAGGATATAGGAGAGGTAGGAACTAATCTGGCTAATAAAAGTGGCTATCTTCCCTAAGTGCTTTATTACATCATATTATACATTGAACTCCATTCTCAACAACCAAATTCCCAACACTTCTAGCTTCCCACATATCTTTTTCCCCCCATCTCTTTAAGCTAGTTTATATATTGTAAGGAGGGAGTATTATCTATCATCACATGATTCAATTTTGACCAATTTATTTCTTTTTATTACACCACTCCCAACCACAACACTTAAAATTTTTCACACCATTAGCTACTATTTTGGGATTCACTTTCACCTTTTTCTTCTTAAATTTTACACCCTTACCCATTTCAATTTTTCATCGAAAGTGCTTAGGAGCTTTAGATCAAATTAACGTCAATCAAAGAAAGGGAATAGGCTACATATGAGGCTACCAAGGAATAGGCTAAAGTCTCAATGGGGATAACTAAGATTATACACCAAGGGTATATAAAGGTGGTTCGAACATATATATTAAAGAATTGCCTACAACCTAAACCCAATATTTTATACTTTTCTTTGCACACACACCAGGAAATTTCTAGACATTAATATGTAATAAGGAACATAAAAGAAAGCTCATATCACACATGGAATATGCTCCATTCAAGTAGGATCCCTATAGACTCTAAACCAAGTATTAGCACGAATTCATAATTAAGCTAACAACGCATAAGAGTCATATAGATAAGCCTAGGTGTATGAAAGTAGTCCTTTAAATCATTCAACATGCTTTCACAAACAAAACCATTTGCATCATATAACCATACATAGCACCTAGCAAGAATTTCTTACTTATTCCTAACATAAAATTTTTAAAATTTACCACTAAAACTGAAAAAGGGATACTGGGTTCAAAGGGTGCCCCTTCAGAAAATAACCAAAAAGAAAAACCAAGGGGTGGGTTAAGTGTGCCCTTACTAGACTGACACCAACAACACTAACCAAACAAAAAGAAAATCTTTTTTAATTATTTCAAATTTATTCAAAAACTAGAAAAACAAATTAATAAAAATTGAAATCCTATAGCAACACTTCACACAAAACCATGGGAAGATTACCCACCCAACACTTAAAACCATACTTTGACCCCAAAGTATAACTACAAGTAGATATAGAAATACTCCTGGAGGCTTGTAGGACTAGTCTTTGCCATGCTCCTTTGCTTGGGTTTTTGGTCCTCAGACTTTCCTTTAACCTGTGACTCAAAAAAAATAATAGTGATAATAAAAAAGACTAAGAAAATAAAATACCTACCTTAACTTGGGTTGCCCCCAAAGCAGCGCCTAATTTAGTGTCATGGCACAACCTACATCACTACCTTCAAATGTATTCCTTCATTTTTTCCTCCAACTTGGAAGCTATTTTCTCACTCTCTTTTGACCTCTTGAGTTCTTACTCTCAAGGTTTGCATATTTTTAAACACTAGAATTTTTAGGCTCTTCTTTTAACTTTACTACTTTGGGCTTAAGTAGTGGCTTGGGCAACTCTATAATATAGTCTGAATAGGTCATTTGTGGTTTGCATTTCACCACTCCATACTCATGCATTCCCATTATCATAATCATGCACAAATCCATATAATATGAAGGTGAATTGAGTGGTTTATATAAGTTGAATACCATCTCTTCATCATCTAGTTCATAGTAAGAGTGTCTTTTCTAACATCAACCAGTGCTCCTTCCATTGGAAATAATGAATTCCCCAATATGATTGGTAACTTATCATCTGCATCATAATCAAGAACAATAAAATTAGAAGGAATAATAAACTTAGCAACCTTAATTAGCACATCTTCAATGATTCCTTCAGGATGCACTCTATTTCTATTTGCCATTTGAAGAACCATAAAATATGGGATCAACACGAGCTGATCCCGAGTCCAATCACTGAGTAGGAGATGTATATGACTAACACCTGCAACACGTGGGGATACAACGTCAAAGGCGATTAGCGATTGGAGCGCTAATATGTAACTCAAGGATAAAGATAAAATAAGGCCAATAGTTTAAATCATGTCTACCATTATATATAACCAATGTAATACATATATATATATATATAATATATATATATATATATCATGCAGGGATAGGGAATAAGGTTTAACATGAACCTTCAAAATTTTAGCCTGTGTTGTGAAGCTTAGCTGTGATATTGGTTACACCCACGGGCTATATGGGTTCTAGTTCTCACCCCCTAGTTGGGTCCCAGTTCGTGTAGCCGCATAAATCAGAGAATAATTTTACGCATACACATGAGGGACTCAAACCTCCCACTAATATACTAAGGTGACTTGGTCACTCGATCATGTAGTGTAGTATGATATGGGGGACTCAAACTTCCCACATCATAAGGTATGGAAGATTTGAACCTCCCGGTCATATTAAGCAAGAGGACTCGAACCTCAGGCCGTTTTGATCACTTAGACCTCCCGGTCATAGTAGCAAGTGGACTCGAATCTCAAGCCATTTTGACCCTTGCGCCAACAAACGCGGTTTCCAGTGTTGATACCTAAGAATATACACCTTCACAACTCGGCTAAACAACCATCTTTAAAAACCCAATTCAAACCATTATTTTACATACTCAAAAATTTAGCCAATTGCTTGCCAAAGGCACTTCGTTGGCATTGTCTTACCAACACTACTTGCAAGTATACCACATGCCATTACCATTATCAACCAACCATGTATTCATTTGACTTTAGGACTCAAACCCATCATCTAACAGATACACTTGTTCAATTCAAAGTTTAGGGACTCAAACCCATTGTCTAACAAAGACATAAATCAAGTTAATATTTAGAGACTCAGGTCCATTTAAAAATATAAACCACCAAGGTCCATTTAGATAACTACATGGCCAACAAGGCCTTTACAAAACCATTTACCAACCATTCATATCAATTAGGCCATATGCCTTAGTTCAAAACACCATTAACATGTGACTATTTTATTCTTTTAGGCATTTTTCCAAACACTTTGAGGGCATTCTATTAACAAGAGCAAAACCAAAGTAAAAACCATCAAGTTTAGGGTAACCCATGACCCATTTGTTAAACCACAATTACCAAGAACTCATATGTGTAAACCATCACCAAAACAAGTATAAACATAAGTTAAACCAAGGGTAAACAATACTCAATCATATGCAACAAAACCCTCAATTTTGATTTTCAAATTCACCATTTAAGAATCATAATCACAGCGTAAAACATATGATATTTGAGAACTAACAATGAGGTAAGAGTCACATACCTTATTCATAAATATTCATGGAAGAAACTTGACTCTTGAGTCTCTAGATAAACACCTTTGAAGAACCCTAGCCCCCAATCCTTAAGAGAGAGTTTAGAGATGATTGAAGAGTTTTAATCTTTCCAAGTATGTTATGAAAGGCCATAATAAGTTATGAGACGTGGGGACTTAATGGTTTTGGGGTGGGAAATGCATAAAATGTCCTCAGCTTAAAATCTAAAAGCTTTACTACAAGAGGGTGCGACTACAACCCAAAAACCATACCTGAAGGTACGAGTGGTACCCTTGTCTTGTACCTTAGGCATCCTCTTGGACCTTAATACTGACCAACATATGACCACCCAAGGTCCAACTCGTATCTTAACCTACGACCAGTACCCACTATACCTTGGTCAGAATACTTTGGACAAGACTTAGGGCATCATATGATTAGGCTCTTTACTTCTAGTACCCTATCATATAACTAGAAAGATGCCTAGTCATACCTTGGATAGTAAGTGACATAAAACACAATGTGATACATATGAGTTAGGGTCCCTTAGCCGTACCACATCATACAACTAGTACCCTAAGTCGTATGATGTCCTGTGAGGTCAAAGTCAAAAATTTTCTTAAAGTCAAAACCCAGGGTATTTCAGTCTCTCCCACTTAGATCATTCGTCCTTGAATGATGAGTAAAGACAATGTAAGACCCCGTAAATCCTAGTCGTTTCAGTCTTATACTGTATGCCAAAAGAAGTCCCAAACTTAGAAAATTCCAGCGAAGTATGAGCACTTAGTCAATATTTTTGGCCTTGAGATTTTAATTGTTTTATTTTTGATCCTTAAGACCTTAAGATACCAATTTTTAAGTTGAATCATGATCATAGAGGTCAATGGGTATTGTCGAGAGAGTTTTGGATTTTTTGGACCTCGTTAGAAGCTTGTTTGGATGTTGAAAATAGTGAGTCAATGCAAATTTAACATGTCATGTCGTCCATTGCGTTGACCTCACATCTCCATCACATCGACCAACCTTTTTCTCAGCATCAGATACAAATTTTAGTGAAATAATGCGAACTCAATGCGGCACGTCGAGATCGCATCGGTACCGTTGATGTGGCACATCGGCCTATGAGTCGTTGGGAGTATTTTTATTTCAATCATTAAATATCTGTGTCCAAAGGGGTAATTAAGTCAATTCCCCCCGCTCTTATTCCTCCCACATAAGATCAAAGCCTATTCTAACCACATCATGCTTATTTTCATCAATTTCTCTCAAATTGAAAACCCTAAGCTTCAAAACTCAACCCCAAGAATTCCAAGATTCCACCATTGTTTTTCTAAATTGGTTTAAGATTCAAGGTTTCCAAGTCAAGAGCTTCAAGAATCCTCCTTCAAGAACACAAATAGAGTCTCAAAGCAAACTTGTTCATCTAGTTCATCATCCAAGGTATGTGGGGTTTGAATAAGGACAATCCCTTCATCCTTGTGCCTAAAATTATGTTTTTCAACAAATTTCTTATGAGTTTAAGATAGGGTTTACACCCAAAGTATCTTATTGATAATTTTGAGTATGATATGATTGAATTATAAAATCCCATATTTATTTTGAGTTAAAGAATGCTTTTTTATGCTTTCAAATACCATGAGCATGATTTGAGGTATTGTTTATAGCTTTTCCATAGAATTGAGCAAGATATTGTGATTGGAAGTTATTATATTGATATTATTGATGAATTTTAAAAAGCTTTCAAAGTATGATGTTTTGCCATGCATTTACATGAGTTTGATATATTGATATTCAATTATATAAATAGTATTTGATTTGATCTTTTGATCCTCCAAATGAGTTTTGGAATCCACTTTACACATTTAATTCGGATAAATGCATAACTGGTTTTATAGTAAAGCCTTATGCGGGTTTTAATGTAGATTTCCACTAGATGAGCATAGCAAATTAAAGGGAGTAGTATTTAGCACCGAGTTGGGTATGATTACAAGGTCTTATACCCAGAACTACGTGCCACCATAGGATTAAGAATTTGAGTGCCCATAGAGGCAGAGTTGTGATTACTTGAGTTGAGGTTATACTCCCTGGCAAGAGTATGACCCCTTTCCCCATTGTGAGGTTTCTTCCTTAGGAGGATAAAATATTGGACTCTATGTAGCTCGCATGATTTATGTCGGTTAAGAGAACTTCCCTTGCAGTATAGTTTTAAAGTGTTTTCCTAAAGAGAAGAGTCTTACAGAAAAAAATTTAGAAAACTAAGTGTAAAGGCTCACAAGTTTTACTCAGATTATGTTCTAAAAAAAGATAGTAGTTTCGGATTTTAGCTTTCAGATTTCTGATTCAAGAGAGAGTCCTTCTTATACTTAGATAGTGTGTTTTAAAGAAACAATGCAAGTATAGCTTCCAGAACTAAATGATATGGCTCATGAGAATTATTAAGTATGAATTACTTTTATTACTTCAGATTTCAGTCTTTCAGATATTCTTGCCTATGTGAGTCATTTTCATTTAGCATGCATTGTTTTTATAAACCATAATGACGAGATGATATTTTACTTATGCATATCTCCCTCATATGCTCAGTACATCCTCAAAGTAATGATCCACATATATGTCTATGTGCTACATTAT
>NC_061114.1:39986980-40016683 GCF_002878395.1 Capsicum annuum
TAATGATCCACATATATGTCTATGTGCTACATTATCTCATAATGTAGGTTCAGTTGCTCAGTCACTATACCGAGAGTAGTTTTCAAGCATTTCTATCTACTCTTATAGTGGTGAGTCCTCATGGTTAGAGGACCTATTCTTGCAGATTTCCAACTTTTTTAATATTTGAGTTATTGATTTTGGATTAGTCCAAGTCAGTTGGGGGTCTATCCCAATGACTCTCTAGTTCATTTAGTAGTAGATGCTTGTCGGACGATTAGTTGGATTTCCAGATTTTTTAGTAATTGTTATTCAGACAGTGTTTTTAATTTATTTAAGCTCAGATTTGATATACTAAAGTACGATTTCTTGAATAGTTTATCCTGAAGTAAGCTCCAGACTTAGTAGCAGGCTCAAAGGGTTAGCTTGGGGTTACTCATAGCCCTGAGCACTATCTGACGCCTCGAGATGAGATTTTGGGGTGTTACAAACTTGGAATCAAAGCCTAAGGTTTTAGGAGTCCTAGGGAGTTAGACAAGCTATGTTACGTAGATTCATGATCTTCGATGTAAAACGCGCCACATCTATGAGCAAGAGACTATGGAGCATTTTAGGAAAAGTCCTCTCTTTCTTTCATAATTCATTGTGCTTATAGTTGTCTCTATCTGCTATTAACTCATGCTCTTTTATAACAGAATATGCCTCCTCGCAGAGCTAATGCCCATAGAAATGACAATCAGCCACCCAACCTGTTGATTCTTTGAATGAGAATGTGTCATTAGCGAAGTTTCAAGCTGTTTTTCAGGCGCTAGCCCAAGCTGTGACAGTAAATGTTCAGGGTAATCGTTAGGCTGCAGCTCCACCTCAACAAGATGGGGACTTAACTGCAGCTAAAATCAGAGATTTTATGAGAATGAGTCTGCCAGAATTCTTTGGGTGGAAGGCAGGTGAGGACCCACAGCTTCATCTAGATGAGGTAAAGAAGATCACCCAAATTATGTAGGTTTCGGAAGAGAAGAGTGTCGAATTAGCATCCTATAGGTTTAAGGATATTGCTTATGATTGGGTGGTGATGTGGATGAAGAGTAGAGGGGAGGATACAGCTCCCATGACTTGACAGGTGTTTCAAGATGTATTTCTAGACAAATTCTTCCCACTTGAGATAAGAGAAGCTAAGATAGAAGAGTGTATGAACCTGAGGTAAGTCTCTATAACAGTGAAAGAGTAGTGCCTCAAGTTCAACCAGTTGTCTAAGTATGCCGCTGCGCAGATAGCTGACCCTAGGTCAAGCATGAGTAAGTTTGTGACTGGCGTGTCTGGGTTGGTGGTTAAAGAGTGTAGGACTGCTATGCTCAATAGAGACATGGATCTTTCTAGATTGATAATGCATACTCAACAGATTAAGGTAGAAAAAATGAAGGAGAGAGAGGGTAAATAAGAGGGCTAAAACAGGGTAGTTTGATTATGGTCAGAATAGGTTTGGAAGAGGAAATCATTCATAGTATCAGAATCGATTATCTATGCCCACACCTTCTTCAGCTAGTGCTCCTACACCCAGAAATAGAAAGGAACAGTAGGGTAAGTCTTCTATGTCCAGATCTCAGAATAGTGTGAGCGAAAGACCTCATTACCCTTTTTGTGTTAAGTGTGGTACGGATTATCCCGACGAGTGCTTGGTTGGACAAAATGGTTGTTTTGGTTGTGGAAAGACGGGTCATGTAATTAAAGAGTGCCCATATGCTAAGTAGGGAAACAAGGGTGATCATCCCCAGACTCAGGCTAATAGTGTATCGGCTCCTCTAGGTCGCCCAGTTCCTCGTTAGGGTGTGTTATCTAGTACTGGTGGTGGTCAGTGCTAGAACTAATTTTATGCTTTACCATCTCGTCAGGAGTAGACAGATTCACCTAATGTTGTTACTGGTATGCTTCGTGTATTTCATTTTGATGTTTATGTGTTGTTAGACCTTGGGTCAAGTTTCTCTTATATGAACCCATTAGTTGCTGTGAAATTTGAGATAAGTTCTGAAAATATCCCGAAGCCCCTTTTGGTTCTCATTCCAGTAGGTGAGTCAATTATTGCCAAACAAATTTATAAAAAATGTCCTATCACTGTTCTTCATAGAGTCATGTTAGCAGACTTGATAGAGTTGGACATGGTTGATTTTGACCTTCTTCTTGGTATGGATTAGCTCCATTCCTGTTATGCAACCATAGATTGTCACACCCGAGTGGTAAAGTTTCAGTTTCCAGATGAGCCAGTGTTTGAGTGTTCAAGTAATTCAGTATCTCCCAAGAGTCATTTCATATCTTATCTTAGAGCCAGAAAGTTAATCTCCAAAGGGTGTATCTACCATCTAGTTCGAGTTAAGGACACTAGTCTGAGACTTCCGCAGTTCAGTCAGTCAGTATAGTTAATGAATTTTTGGATGTCTTTCCTGAAGATCTACCAGGGGTACCTTCCAATAGGAAAATAGAATTCGGGATTGATCTTCTACCTGATACTCAACCTATTTCCATTCCTCCATATTGTATGGCACCCGCAGAGTTTAAGGAGTTGAAAGAGAAACTCAAAGATCTTTTAGATAAAGGTTTCATAAGGCTCAGTGTTTATCCATGGGGTGCTCCTATCCTATTCGTACAAAAGAAAGATAGTTCTTTGCGAATGTGCATTGACTATCGTCAGCTAAATAAGGTCACAATCAAGAATAAATATCCCCTTCCTAGAATAGATGACTTGTTTGATCAATTACAAGGTGTGAATTATTTCTCAAAGATATACCTTAGATCTGGCTATCATCAACTTAAAGTAAAGGAATGCGATATTTTGAAGATAACCTTCAGGTCCCGTTACGATCATTTTGAGTTTCTAGTCATGTCCTTCGGGTTAACCAATGCTTTAACAGCTTCATGGACCCCATGAATCGAGTGTTCAGATAGTACCTAGATATATTTTTCATAGTATTTTAAGATGATATCCTTGTGTACTCTTGTAGTAAGAATGATCATGCAGACCATCTGCGGATTGTGCTATAGACTCTTAGGGATCATCTATTATTTGCCAAATTTAGCAAGTGTAAATTTTGGCTAAGGTCAGTAGCCTTTCTTGGTCATACTATTTCTACCGATGGCATTAGGATCAATCCCCAAAAGACAAAAGCTGTAAGAAATTGGCCTAGGCCTGTTTTTCCATCAGACATTAGGAGTTTCTTGGGTTTAGTGGATTATTAACACCGTTTTGTTAAAGGTTTCTCATCTATTGCATATCCTATGTCTAGATTGACCCAAAAGAATGTTAAGTTTCAGTGGTCAGATTCATCTGAGAAGAGTTTTCAGGAGTTGAAGACTCGACTCACTTCAACCCCAGTCCTAGTATTACCGGATGGTACGGATGATTTTGTTGTGTATTGTGATGCCTCTAGAGTTGGCTTAGGTTGCGTGTTGATGCAGAGAGGTACGGTCATAGCCTATGCCTCTAGATAGTTAAAGCCTTATGAAAAGAATTACCCAACTCATGATTTGGAATTAACTGCTGTGGTGTTTGCTTTGAAAATCTGGAGACACTATTTGTATAGTGTTCATGTTGATGTATTCACGGATCACAAAAGCCTGCAGTATGTTTTTACCCAGTCAGAAAGATTGAAAATAACCCAGAGTCGTCAGAAATCATATGCGGATGTGAGAAGAAGGGACCTCGAGTTTGAGGTTTGTGATTTAGTATATTTGAAGATTTCACCCATGAAAGGGGTGAAGAGATTTGGCAAGAAGGGGAAACTTAGTCCCCGGTATGTTGGCCCATTCAGAATTTTATGTCGTGTTGGGAAAGTAGCTTATGAGCTTGAGCTGTTGGCAGACCTGTCAGCCGTTCATCCTATATTCCACGTCTCTATGCTTAAGAAGTGCATTGGTGACTCTACCATTGTAGTTCCGTTAGATAGCTCAGAAATTCGGAACAACCTTGCTTATGAAGAGGTTCCAGTTGAGATGTTAGATCACTAGATCCGTAGACTAAGGAACAAAGAAGTTCCCATAATCAAAGTCCTTTGGCAGAACTAGTCTGTTGAGGGTGACACTTGGGAAGCAGAAGTAGATATGCGAGCCAAGTACCCTCACCTCTTCTCCATAAATTCTGATGTAGCCGAAGGTAATAATCTTTCCTAATTCCCTTCCTTTCTAACCACAAATTTAGCTAGATAGTAGTCCTTATTATAAATTCATGCACTCACAGATTAACTCAGAAGCTCAAAATGATTTAGATTTAGTTTCAAAATTCATTTCAGTTATGCGTTCTATTATATATCTTTAGATTCCTCAGTATTCTTAGTCTAACTAGCAACATTCGAGGACGAATGTTTCCAAGGGGGAGATATTGTAAGACCCCGCAAATCCTTGTCATTTTAGTCTTATATTGTATGCCAAAAGAAGTCCCAGACTTAGAAAATTCCAGCTAAGTATGAGCACTTAGTCACATTTTTGGCTTTGAGATTTCAATGGTTTTATTTTTGACCCTTAAGACCTTAAGATGCCAATTTTTGAGTTGAATTATGATCAGGGAGGTCAATGGGTGTTCTCGGGCGAGTTTTGGATTTTTCAGACCTCGTTAGAAGCTTGTTTGGATGTTGAAAGTAGTGAGTCGATGCGAATTTGACGCATCGTGTCAACCAAACTTTTTCCCAGCATCAGATGTAAATTCTAGTGAACCAACATGAACTCGACGCGGCGTGTCGAGATCGCGTCGGTACCGTCTATGTGGCGTATCATCCTATGCATTACTAGGCGTATTTTTATTTCATTCATTAAATATCTGTGTCCAAAGGGGTAATTAAGTCAATTTCCCCCACTCTTATTCCTCCCAAACATAAGATCAAAGCCTATTCTAACCACATCATGCTTATTTTCATCAATTTCTCTCAAATTGAAAACCCTAAGCTTCAAAACTCAACCCCAAGAATTCCAAGATTCCACCATTGTTTTTCTAAATTGGTTTAAGATTCAAGGTTTCCAAGTCAAGAGCTTCAAGAATCCTCCTTCAAGAACACAAATAGAGTCTCAAAGCAAACTTGTTCATCTAGTTCATCATCCAAGGTATGTGGGGTTTGAATAAGGACAATCCCTTCATCCTTGTGCCTAAAATTATGTTTTTCAACAAATTTCTTATGAGTTTAAGATAGGGTTTACACCCAAAGTATCTTATTGATAATTTTGAGTGTGATATGATTGAATTATGAAATCCCATGTTTATTTTGAGTTAAATAATGCTTTTTTATGCTTTCAAATACCATGAGCATGATTTAAGGTATTGTTTACAACTTTTTCATTGAATTGAGCCTGAGATTGTGATTTGAAGTTATTATCTTTATATTATTGATGAATTTTAAGAAGCTTACAAAGCATGATGTTTTGCCATGCATTTACATGAGTTTGATATATTGATATTCAATTATATAAATAGTATTTGATTTGATCTTTTGATCCTCTGAATGAGTTTTGGAATCCACTTTACACATTTAATTTAGATAAATGCATAACTGGTTTCATAGTAAAGCCTTATGCGAGTTTTAATGTGGATTTCCACTAGATGAGCGTAGCAAATTAAAGGGAGTAGTATTTAGCACCGAGTTGGGTATGATTACAAGGTCTTATACCCAGAACTACGTGCCACCATAGGATTAAGAATTTGAGTGCCCATAGAGGCAGAGTTGTGATTACTTGAGTTGAGGTTATACTCCCTGGCAAGAGTATGACACCTCTCCCCAATGTGAGATTTCTTCCTTAGGAGGACAAGAAGTTGGACTCCATGTAGCTCGCCTGGTTTATGTCGGTTAAGAGAACATCCCTTGCAGTTTAGTTTTAAAGTGTTTTCCTAAAGAGAACAGTCTTAGAGAAAAGCTTTTGGAAAACTAAGTGTAAAGGCTCACAAGTTTTACTCAGATTATGTTCTAAAGAAAGATAGTAGTTTCAGATTTTAGCTTTCAGATTTTAGATTCAAGAGTGAGTCCCTCTTACACTTAGACAATGTGTTTTAATGAAAGAATGCAAGTATAGTTTCCAGAACTAAATGATATAGCTCACGAGAATTATTAAGTATGAATTGCTTTTATTCCTTCAGATTTTAGTCTTTTGAATATTCTTGCCTATGTGAGTCATTTTCATTTATCATTCATTGTTTTTATAAACCATGATGACGAGATGATGTTTTACTTATGCATATGACCTCCATATACTCAATATTTCCTCAAAGTAATGATCCACATATATATATCTATGTGATACATTGTCTCATAATGTAGGTTCAGGTGTTCAGTCGCTGCAGCGGGGGTGATTTTCGAGCATTTCTATCTACACTCTTACAGTTGTGAGTCCTCATAGTTTGAGGACCTATTCTTGTAGATTTCCAGCTTTCGTAATATTTGAGTTATTGATTTCTGATTAGTCTGAGTCATCTCGGGGTCTAACCAAATGACTCTTTAGTTCTTTTAGTAGTAGAGGCTTGTCGGACTATTAGTTGAATTTCCAGATTTTTTAGTAATTGTTATTCAGACAGTGTCTTCAATTTATTTAAGTTCAGATTTGATTTACTAAAGTACGATTGCTTGAATAGTTTATCCTGAAGTAAGCTCCATACTTAGTAGCAGCCTCAAAGGGTTAGCTTGGGGTTACTCGTAGCCCTAAGCACCGTGTGATGCCTCGGGATGAGATTTCATGGCATTACCGGCAAGCACAAGCACGAGTTTACACATTGTTATGCATCAAACTAACCTTTTACCTTATTATAAAACAATGATACAAGGAATCAATCTATCCTTTAAGTAAGTTAGAAAACAAAGATATGATGAAGGACACATACTTTATGCACGAATATCCGAAATGGTGAACAGATGCGGATACTTGGACTTCATGTCCTTCTCCGCTTCCCGAGTAGCTTTCTTGGACTTTTCAGTTCGCCATGGAGCCTTTTCCGAAGCCACACCTTTAATTTGCAACTGACAAACTTATCGATCCAAGATCTTAATCGGGATTACCTCTTAAGATGAGGAATCCGGGATACCGAACCCTTCCAAAGGAACAACCGATGAAGGATAATCTACATACTTTCTTAACATATGGACATGGAAAATCAAATGAATAAAGCTCAAACTAGAGGGAAACATTACCAACCTTCTCCATCGATAAGTATGGACCAATAATGAAGACTCAACTTCCCCTCCTTACCAAGACGCATTACTTTCTTCATGGGAGACACCTTCAAGAACACCCAATCCCCAACCTCAAACTCCAAGTCCCTTTGCCTCATGTTCGCATAGGACTTTTTGCGACTTTGGGATATCTTAAGCCTATCCCGAATCATCTTCACCGTTAATCCTCAACTCATAAAATCAGCTAAGAATACCACACCTCACCAATTCAATCTTATGATTCCCCACAGACACCCCACTATGAGAACCTGAGTCTATTTATATATTTCTCCCATGCTTAAGCCTATTTAATGTTAAAAGAGGTTTACTTAGGCCACGGGGCTCTATTACTTATATCTCTCCAAAATACTATGCTGCCCCATCACTACCGTCAAACATCTCATTCCATCAAAGTTCTAACTACTCAACACCACGATTGGCATATCTTTGATTCACAATGGTCAAGCGTACGTTTGATACGCCCGTTGCATAGTCTACCCCACCAAACATCTAGTAATCTCTACAACCATCACCTTAGAACCACTAATTAGAGGTATAGACATTTATGTTTCTAAACACTCCATTTTCAATCCTTATAACACTAGTATTACTCCTCTAACATCTCATCCCTATTTCTTGACAAGCTTTGAACTCATATCAAGAGTTCACACCAGTTATCTACTTCTCCCCCACTTCGGCTCTACTTAACATTAGGTAACAATTCCCTAGACTTCCCATGCTAAGAAATCGTAATGGGCATAAGCTAGGGATACATGAGATCTATAGCTCAGAACTGAGTTTATATTACTCTTGCTACCCGAGGCTTTTATCCATCTAATGATTTATCCGCCACTTCTGCTTCAACAATTAGACCTTCTACCTAATTCCTAATTACATATGCTGTTATTTCATAAGGCATCACCCAAGCTCTCACATATTGCATCACCATACTAATTTACTTCTACTAACCTTGCATCATTATCCTCAAATAAACATTCCTATTACCATAATTAGCATTGAAATCTCAAACTGAGCATCTAACAATGATCAAGTATCCCCACAAAACAATCACAACACATACTAGTATACCTAACAGAGATATCATTCCACATATCTTATCCCATTGCCAATAACTTGTACACATTCGAAGAAACCCGTCTTTCTTGTGCATGAACAACACCGGTGCACCTCACAGGGAAACACTTGGATGGATAAAACCCTTACCAAGAGTCCATTCTATAGAGGGGGAAAAATAGGATGGGTGTCCGGAGCAGTATCAATACCAAAATCAATTTCCCTATTAGGAGGAACACCAGGATAATCATTAGGGAAAACCTCAGGAAACTCATTAACCATAGGAATGGGTTTTTAAAGATGGACCTTTCGAGTTAGAATATTTAACCCGAACAAAATGATACAAACACCCTTTGAAAATCAACTTTCGGGCTCTAAAACGTGAGATAAACCTCCCCCTAGGCAATAAGCAATACCCTTCCCATACAATGATCGGCTCATTCAGGAATTTAAATATGACCTTATGGGTTCGGCAATATAAGAAAGGATAATATGAATGCAACCAATCCATCCCCAATATGACATCAAAGTTAAACATAGCTAACTTCTATAAAAAACACAAGAGTTTCTCTACCACCAAAAGATACCACACCCCCCTATAGACTCTTTTAGCAATCACAGAGTCACCAACTAGGGTAGATACAGAAAAGGATCAGGAATAAACTCAGGACCAAAGCCAAAATGCACAGCCACAAATAGGGTCACATAAGAGAGGGTGGACCCCGAATCAATTAAACTATACACATCACATGAGAAGAGTTTCAACATACTATGGACAACATCAGGATATGCTTTGGCTCCTGGTGAGTAGTGAGAGCATCAAGGCAGTTTTGACTAGTGTCAAAGCCAAAAGTGGCACCCTTTGGTGCAAGAGCTGATGAAGAGGCAACAATAACCTTGTTAGACCCGGATGCAATCCTAGAAGGACAATTCCGCTACATATGAACAATCTAACAGTAACTAAATCAATGATTCTTCCCCCTAGGACAGAACCTGTGATGTAACTGATCACAGAATCGGCAAGGGGGATAGGTGGAACTAACTAAGCTCCATTAAACTGGTATTGGGCACCCATGCTCTAGGACCACTACTATTTTGAAATTTACATTCATCGGATGACCTATGGTAAGGGGCTCTAGTCGACGGGTAAGAACTAGATTCTCTCGAACTCCCTTTCTTAGTCCATTGTCTCCTATGACTACCGTTATTGCATCGACCCCGCCCTACTCTGAATATCTAAACTTCTTGTTCTGCCCTTCCTCCATTATTGTTTGACTTCTCCTCCTACCCACCAGACCTAACTAGTTAGATAGAGATAACACTATTTGGGCCAATAGCTCAATAGAACATCAGAACTCTGTATTTGAAATATTTCCTTGAGGTGGTTGAGTAGAGGTGTCACCACCTAGAGAAGGATCAGTAAGGACCAGTGGGACTGCATGAGGATGATCAGAAGCAGCGACCCTAGAACAGGTCTCTACCACATGGGTAGGAATCTATTCACATTGTTCTCCGTAGGGACAGAAGAGTTCCCATGAGTTTCAGATTTTCTTGAGGACACGATTTAAAAGACAAACAAATAGAAATTAGAGAGATTCGGGACTTTAGTCTCTATGGCTCAAATTAGAACAACAAGAAAGTGAAACGTTTCTAAATGCCTCATAGCCTCCTGATTATAAGTGTGGTGCTTTACTTGTCATGGCTTTGTGGACACCCCATGACACCAAAACTTAGACTCAGATACCAATTTAATATGACCTGAACTAGGGCCTTATTGCAATAGGCATCTCAGGCCCAACAAGAATTGGAGATCGCCCCATTACCCAAGTCAACCAACTTAGCAGATACCCTATGTTGGATGAATACTGAACATATAACAAGATAGCATATTTGACAACACAAAGACTTTGGGATAGGTTCACGACCACGAACAACCCTAAAAATTCCATCCACTTATAGCCTAACCAACAACCATAACATAACCAAAGTCATAACTAAGTCCATATCCATACCATAAGAAAATGGAACAATAATAAATTGAATACAGTTATATGGTGTTAGCCTCAATAGCAATACCAATGCCAAGGCTAAAACCACTAGAAATAAAGCCTTCCAAAGTATGGAATCTCACTACTTCAAGTTAGCATGAGCTAATTCCCAGTCTAATCACTGAGTAAGAGGTGTAGTATGTCCAATACCTACATCACATGGTTATACAATATCGAAGACGATTAGTGGTTGGTGCACTAACATGTAACTAAAGGATAAGGATAAGATAATGCCAACAGTTTAATTCAAGTCAACCATTACATATAACCAATACAATACATATATATGTACATATATATATACACACACATATATATATAATGCCGGGATAGGGAACAAGGTTTAACATGAACCTTTAAAATCCTAGCTTGGGTTGTGAAGCTTAGCTGTCATTTTGGTTACACCCATGGACTATTTGGATTCTAGTTCTCACCCCTTGGTCGGGCCCCAATTTGTGTAGCCTCATAAATCGGAGAATAATCTTACGCATATGCATTAGGGACTCAAACCTCCCATTCATATACTAAGGTAATTGAGTTACCCAATCATGTAATATAGTATGTTATAGGGGAATCAAACCTCCCACATCATATAGTACGAAAGATTTGAACCTCTCGGTCATATTAAGCAATAGGACTCGAACCTCAGGCCATTTTGACCATTCAGACCTCCTGATTATATTAAGCAAGTGGACTCAAAGCTCAAGCCATTTTGACCCCCGTGTCGGCATATGCGGTTTCTAGTGTTGATCCCTAAGAATCTACACCTTCACAACTTGGCTACGCAACCTTCTTTAAAGCCTAATTCAAACCATCATTTCACATACATAAACATTTAGCCGATTACTTACGAATGGCACTTCATTGGTATCATCATACCAACACTACTTGCAAGTATACCCCATGCCATTACCATTATCAATCAAATGCATTCATTTGACTTTAGCACTTAAACCCATTATCTAACAAAGATACTTGTACAATTCAAAGTTAAGGGATTCGAACCCATTGCCTAACAAATACATAAATGAAGTTAATATTTAAGGACTCAAACCCATTTTACTATATAAACTACCAAGGTTACCATTTAGATCATTACATGGCCAACAAGGCCTTCACAAAACCATTTACCAATCATTCATATCTATTAGGCCAATGCCTTAGTTCAAAACACCTTTAACATGTGACTAGTTTATTCTTTTAGGCCTTTTCTACAAACACTTTGAGTGCATGCTATTAACAAGACCAAAACAAAAGTAAAAACCATCAAGTTTAGGGTAACCCATGACCCATTTGTTAAACCACCATTATCAAGCACCCACACGTGCTAACCATCACCAAAAACATGTGTAAACAAAGGTTAAACCAAGAGTAAATAATACTCAATCATATGCAATAAAACCCTCATTTTTTATTTTCAAAACCACCCTTTAAGAATCATAATCACACTTTAAAACACATGATATTTGAGAACTAACAATGAGAGAAGAGTTACATACCTTATTCATAAAGATTCATAGAAGAAACTTGTCTCTTGAGTCTCTAGATGAACACTTTTAAAGAACCCTAGCCCCCAATTTTTAAGAGAGAGGTCACAATGAGTTATAAGACATGGGGACTAAAGTGTTTTAGGGTAGGAAATGTATTAAATGTTCTTAACTTAAAAGCTAAAAACTTGACTGTAAGAGGGTACAACCACACCCTTTAATCATACGCTAGGGTATGAGTGGTACCCTTCTCTCGTACCCTAGGAATCCTCTTGGACCTCACTACTAACCAACATGCGATCACACAAGGGCTAACTTATTTCTTAACATACGACTAGTACCCTTTTGAATCGTACCTTGGTTAGAATACTTTGTACAAGACTTAGGGCATTATATTATTTGTCTCCTTACTTCTAGTACCCTATTATACAACTAGTAACATGCCTATTCGTACCTTGGATAGTAAGTGAGATAAAAAACAATATGAAACATATGAGTTAGGGTGCCTAAGTGGTACCACATTGTAAGAATAGTACCCCAAGTTATATGATGTCTAGTGAGCTCAAAGTAAATTTTTTTATAAAGGTCAAAAACCAAGAGTGTTCCACGTTCTAAGTACAATTAGAATGCTGAGCATCTGAACCTATATTATAAGATAATTTAGCATAAAATAGTATGCGGTCAGTACTTTAAATATACTGCGTATGTGAGATCGGGAAATAATTGATGTGAGCTAAATCATAGAATATATAATATGATAACTAGTGCACAACCAAGTAAAGAACATATGCTAAAAATTGAACGAAATAACTAAATATGAGGTTATGCAAGAATCTGAAATCTAAACTATAAACTGTGGACTGTGGGAGCTACTAATAACTGGCATACCCTAACATGAGCTAATTGGGGTCCAACCTGTAACACCAGCTGAAAGGGTGTTTAGTATCTTTCTAAGGGTACAAACACAAACTGACATGGATATACTAAACTATGTCCAAAAGGACTAAGGTGTCAAGTCTAATATGAGGGGTGATCGTTTAGAACCTATGGTGGTGTTGTAATTCTAGTCCTTAGGAGTTCTATGAGAAAAATAGGTAATAGAATCCTCAATAAGGATATTGTAACGCCCCGAGTCTGGTACCCCGGATGCTACACGGTGCTCATAATCCTGAAGGACCACAAGCAAACCCTTTTCTGGTATCTATAACTGAGCACTGCATAATACACTGTAAAATGCAAAAAACTGATGAAAAACTTGCCATAAGGTTCAAATATCTAAAATACAACTGAAAACTAAATAATGATACATCTGTCTGAAAAGCCTCAAAACTTTCTGAACTGTGGAATTGATGGGACCGGTCCCCAACTAACTCTGTCTACTAAAATAATGAGTCTAGTGCAATAATAAAATAAAAATTATCCTCGAATTATGAGGACTCACTGCTACGTCTACTGCTACTGACTGAATCTGAACTAGTAAGGGTACTCTAGATCTCGTGCTTTTGAACATATGGTATAAACACCATCAGTACGATGGAATGTATTGGTATGCTAAATAAGGAAAGGGTAAATACAGGGGTTCATATGTATGAACAATACTGACTAAATAATCTGAGTATATTGAATGAGGATACATGCATGAATGCATAAACTATAACTGAAATCGTAGGAACACTGAATACCGAATTCTATTAACTGGATTTTTGATAACTGAGTCTGCTGATACTGATATCTAATTGACTGAGGTTCAGATCAGTCCTATGTAGAGAGTGATTTTGAATATACTAAAGATGATTAACTATCTCTGAGATCAGTCCTATCTAGTGAGTGATCTCTAAATCTAATGGTACTTGATACTAATTGACTATATTTGAGATCAATCCTATCTAACGGGTGATCTCTGAATCTGTTGGTACTGATACTACTTGACTAAATCTGAGATCAGTCCTATCTAGCGGGTGATCTCTAAATCCATTAATAATACTAATGAGTGACTATATCTAACAGTCCTGAATCTGTGCTACTGAGCTGAGTTCTTTTACTAAGACTGATTCTGAAGCTGAGACTATAGGAGGTAGTCATCTAACTGACATGCCCTGAATCTGAACTAGTGGGGTCCAACCTATAACCCCAGCTAGAAGGGTGTCAGTACCGTACCACGGGTAAAGACAACTGCTATGGGATCAATCCTAATCTAGCGGGTGACCCCTGAGATCAGTCCTGTACTAGCGAGTGATCCCCGAATATGTCAGTCCTATCTAACGGGTGACATCTCATGCCTACGCTAGCGATGTAGTTCTGGAACTTAGGGATTGCTTCTAAGGATATCAGTCCTATCTAGCGGGTGATCCCCCATCCCTAGGTTTCCTCGGTGCTAAATTCTACTCCCAACTGAAAGACACTGAATTGATTACTAATTTATACAAGGCTTGACTGAACTGTTACTGATCGTACTTGTTTGACTTAGGTAAACTAAATTCACTGAGTTTTGTTAACTGACGGAATATTACTAAGTTATGAATTAATTACTGAACTAAAGCTGGAATACTACTGATACTGAGATTATTGAGATTTCCTAAGTTCTACAACTGTTTAAGTCTTACTAAGTTCTGTAACTAACTGAGAGTACTACTAATCATGGCATGACTGAGATTTTCATGAAACTGACACTGGCTCTAGACAATTAGCTCATTTGTTGGGTATAAATACCCCAGGACTCGATAACATAAATAATACAAGACAGGACAACTCGTACATAACATGGCAATAGGCTATCATTCATAACACAATCAATGAGGCATCTCTTCAAGCATTTGGAAGTCTTAAACATGTAAATATATAGGGAGTGCATACTATTATTTCATAATTCATTCAATAAGGAATTCACATGAGTAGGAATGAATGCAACATATCATAATTCATTCACTAAAGCATTTCAACAAACATTTGGCATGCATGATCTTATACATAATTGGGGATTGTTTGTCAACATGCTATAATGACCCTATTTCCTTCACACAAACATTTTATCAAACATATGGGGAGCATACTTTGGTCATACAACATTCAATACAATCAATTAACATAATTACATGAATCAACATACATCTTGTATGTTTTATTATGAATATCATGAAATTCACCACATACTAGAATCAATTCTTGAAACTTGTAGTCTAAATCATGAATTAAAACTCAACAACACATAATCATGAACTTCAATCCACATAAATCATGAAAACTCATAAATACACAAACTTTATAATTTTGAAAAGGATTCTTGAACTTCTTGGGTGGAAGGAACCCAAGAATCAACATCTGACATACCTTAGTTCTTAATTTTACAAAGATTGAAGGTAGAATTTTCTTGAATTTGGATCTTCAATTGAAAACCCTAACTAGTTCTTTAGAGAAATTGTGATAAACCACTATGTTTTGGGTGTAATAAGGATCAATCTCTTATATAGGGGTAGGAAATTGACCATTTTGCCCTTGAAAGTACGGAGGTGGAATGCTGAAATTTTTAGGCCAGGGGAGTACCCAAGGCGGTGCCCTGCCAGCCTAGGGGATTATTGTAATACCCCAAAAAACAAATATTAGAGCCATGTACCAAGATCATGCATAGTACATCATGGTTATTTTATAGTTTAATGATTAAGTTAGATTATTATTAAGGCTTCAAATAACTCCCAACGATCAGATGAATCAAAACATTCCTTACCGATTGAATTCTTAAGAAGAATATTGGTATAGTCAACTTCAAATGAGAATATCTCTCATTATACTTGGAATTTTTGAGCTCATGACCTATTAACAGATAGATAATTTAATTATCTTTCCAACGATACCAATTTTACCTAAATCCAATATCGGAGCAAAGAGTTATTCCTATGTTACTACAGCATGCCAGGCTAGAAATAGTGTGATGACATTCGTGGTAGCTTACCATATTTGTGACGCCCTATCATAAAGGTCGTCAGCCTTAGGCAGAAACCAGCTTCTAAGTGACAAAATTCGTGGTAGATTACCACATTTTTGATGCCATGTCACAAATGTCGTCAGCCTTAGGTAGAATCCAACTTCTGTGTGATGACATTTTTGATGGCTTACCATATTTTTGATGCCATGTCACAAATGTCGTCAGCCTTAGGCAGAATCCAGCTTCTGTGTGATGAAATTTTTGATGGCTTACCACATTTTTTGATGCCATGTCATAAGTGTCGTCAGCCTTAGGCAGAATCCAGCTTTTGTGTGATGACATTTTTGAGGCTTGCCACATTTTTGATTCCATGTCACAAATGTCGTCAGCCTTAGGCAGAATCCAGCTTTTGTGAGACGAAATTTTTGATGGCTTACCACACTTTTGATGCCTTGTCACAAATGTCGTCAGCTATTATTTTTAGCAACTGGGAATTTATTTTATAAGGGTATTTTGGTCTTTTCCCTTCACTTCCCACAACTTATAACCCTAAAGAGGCGTAATTTTTCCCATTTTTCTTTAGTTAAGCATCTAAAAAACCCTCTCTTATGCTCTCAACCACAAGATTAGGGTTTCCATCAAACTCATCTCTCAAAAGCAAGATTCAAGCCTTTTTCCAAGATAATCAAGAATTAAGTTTCCCAATCCAAGAACTCTCCAGCAAATCATCAAGGTTTCCTTTCTAAGGTATGCGTAGTGTTCATCTATGGATCCAATCCGTTCATAGATCTCAAGAACCATGTTTTAAATATTATTTTGTAAACTTTTTGTGGTGATATGAGTATGTACATGTTGATGATTGTTGTTTAAGTGTCAAGATGATAGCTAGCGGTGTTTTCATGGAATATATATGCTTGTTAGTTGAAAGCTATGAACCTTAGATGGTGTAAAATGGTACAAGTTATGAAACACACCTATGCCTTAAAGATTGCATGCAAGGTGTTCGATAAAATGCTTAGGATGCTAGAAATTCATGTTTATATGGTTCCATGATGTCTAAATGACAAGTCCATGTTAGCTATATACTTTAATATGAATTCCATGCTTTTCATGTATGATAATGGTGATATACATTATGCACATGAAATATAGCTATGTACCCCCTACAATGCTTAATATGTTGAGGAACTACATGATGTATAATATCCTCTATTTATGATAATGTGAATTGTGGACTCCGATATTATGATCAAGTCAGTCATGTTGTGTCAGTTTCGTTCCATTGAGTCCTGGGGGTATTCATACCCGAAAATATAGTTGTGTGCCTAGAGCTATGTCATGCTATCATGACACTCTCATCCAAGTCATGATCTATAGAATTCAGTCAGTCATGTGACTCAGTAAAAAATCTAGTAACCTCAGTAATCTCAGTAGTTCAGTAATCTCAGTGATCTCGTACTCAGTAATATCTGTAACCTCAGTATTCAAAGTCAATCTCAGTAACTTCAGTACTCTCAGCCAGTCCTCAGAACTTAGTACATTCCGTCAATCGTCGGAATCCAGTAAACTTAGTTTTAGCTCCGCTAAATAATACCACTAGTATCAGTCTAGTTAATTAGTATCAGTTTAGCTTATCAGTTCAGTTCAGTTATTCAGTTCAGCCCAGTTATTTAGTTCAGTGTCTTTCAGATGGGAGTAGGATTCAGCACCGAGCGAACTTAGGGATGGGGGCTCCCCCGCTAAAATAAGACTGAGATCCCTAGAAGCAATCCTTAAGTTCCAGAACTACATTGCCAGCATAGGTACGAGATGTCACCCATTAGATAGGATTGACATACTCAGGGGTCATCTGTTAGCACATTTATATGTATAGGACTAATCCCAGGAGTCACCCACTAGATTAGGAATAACTCCACAATAGATGTCTATATTGATGGTGTGGTACTAACACCCTTCCAGTCAGGGCAGAGATTGGACCCCAGTTAGCTTACCTTGGGGCATGTCGGTTAGATGAACACATCCCACAGTTTTAGTTACAAATTCAGGACTATCAGACACAGTCAACTCAGCTTAGTAATACAGATTCAGTACTGTTAGATACAGTCAATGCTTATCATTGTAAATAGACTTCAAGATCACCCATTAGCTCGGACTGATCTCAACTATGATTAATCAGTATCAGAATTATTAGATTTAAAGATTACTCGCTAGATAGGACTGATCTCAGAGTAAGTCAAATCATCCTTATTATCAGTATACTCATGATCACCTGCTAGATAGGACTGATCTCAGATTCAGTTACTCCAAGTAAAATGGAACTCCAATAGTTCCATTAGAACTTAGACTGTCAGATATAGTCGCTCAGTATCAGTTACATTGGTTAGGCCGATCATCACAGTTATATCAGTTATATCAGTTTTCTGAACTCATGTATCAGTCATATCAATTATCAGAATTCATGATATCAGTATTCAGCTTTAGGACTGTCAGACACAGTCAACCAAACCAGTTCTTCATAATTTGAACTGTCAAAACTGGTCGTTCATCTATTCAGTATCTCAGTATCAGTACACTCATATTATCAATATTTAGACTCAGTAGTCAGTATCTCCATAAGTTCAGTTATAGTTATGTATGCATGTATGTATTCTCACGTTCATAATTAGTCAGCATTGTTTATGAATATAACCCTTTGCATTTAGCCTACCTCACTCGTATACTCAGTACATTCAGACATACTGACGCATTTGTGCTATGGTGCTTTCTCTTATGTTACACCATAGGTTCAGAGGCACGAGCTCCAGATCAGCTGTAGCATTCCAGTGTTCAGAGTTTGCAGTGAGTCCTTCTCATTCGAGGATGATATGATTATTGCTATATTTACTATTCAGTTTCTAGATGGAGTTAGTTGGAGACATGTTCCTTCAACTCCTTATTCAGTTCAGTTAGAGGTTTTCGGACTAGATGTCAGATTAGATATTCAGATCTCATTATTTTCAGTATTTATGACTTATTTTGGTATTATTATACCTTTTCAGACATTTTGTTATCAGACATTTATTCAGTTTAAACCTTATGGCCTTTCATGTTCATTTTTCCGCATTTTATGATATATTATTCAGTATACAAGTACAGATATCAGTCATGGGTTAGCTTGTGTCCCTTTGAGGTCATGAGCACAGTGTAGCATTTCGATTTAGAAAATCAGGGTGTTACAATTATCCTGGGCGGTGCCCTGCCTAGCCTAGGGGATTATCCTAGGTGGCGCCCTACCTATCCCGGGGGACTAGCTAGGGTGGCGCGGGCTAATTGCCTCGAGCTACTATTTTGGGTAATCAAACATGCCCTTACACTATTCAAAAAATTCCAAAACTCACTCGAGATGTACTATTGACTTGCCCCATCGTGAATCAACTTAAAAATCGACAAATGGAGGTCGGGAATGTCATGAAATAAATCATCAAAGTTGAAGACTTATGAAATGAAAAAGTTCCATCACTTAGTCAAATTTTCTAAGTGTGAAGCTTCTCTTATCATGCTTTAAAGAGCTCTAACAACTAAGAAAATTTGTGGGGTATTACAATATCTCCTCCTTGGAAGCATTCGTTCTCGAATGAGACTGACTAAGATGAGATTACTGATAGACAAACTTACTTGGGGGACGTCAACATCTAAAACATGATTATATAACTGGAACTACTGATATACTAAAATTTCATACTGGACATGCATATCTAATGCATGACTATTTGACAAAATTCTTATACTGAGCATGCATATCTTATCAATCGAATACATGACTGAGCTTATTCTCATGAAAGCATCACTGAAATATGCAATGATAAATGATACTAACTTTGTAAGAAAGATCTAAACATGCAACTGAATGGGTTCAAGGATATGAAAGCATAGGGGAAGTATAGGGTATCTCCCCATTAGGACACTATGTCCCTCTAAGAATGCTTACTTTACTGAGATACTGGGAAAACCGAGGCGATGCATAAGGCACCTATGAACTGGATCATAACTGAACCTCTGGAGTTTGAAACTAATGCATGATTCATGAACTGAACTAAACTTACAACTACTAGGACTTTCTATCTTGGAATAGTCATTTTCCTAAGATTTCTGATAGTATGACTAGATGAAAAGATAGAATACAAACCACACGAATCTGATTGCCTGACTGCTAAACTGAATTGCTAGCCTTACTAACTAAATCATGGTAAAAACTTACGCTCAAATGGGAGAAAGAGATCTAGCAATGCATATCATAAAGATGAAGGACTTATAACATACCTGAATCTATGTTAGGGAAACTTCCCTGATCATGACTAGTTTGGAGTGCATAAAATTTGTTCTGACCTGACCACTAGTGGTACTGGAAGTAGCGCCCTGCTAACGCAAATCTTTACCCCTCTGAGCTAGCAATCTATACTGCCATATCCTGTGGCCTGGCTAATCATAACCAAAACATACCTCACTGCTTGCTCTACATGCACCTAGGTGGTTCTTACCATATTTTTCACTAAGCGGATAGGTACGCTCAGTTCTCACACTACCCTGGACTTTGAAGCCTAGCGCCCCATCACGATAGCCATCCCTAAACTTTAGTACTGGTATAATAGCTGAGGATGGAGCTGGGAATGAAAACTTCTGACTATGCTGAGAACGGTTACCACCCTGTGACCCTGGCTGAGAAAAACTAAAACTACTTGTTCTGGTTTTCTTATTCACTCTCTCTCCTTAGCTTTTTCTACCTTAATCTGTTGAGCGTGCATCATTAGTCTAGAAAGATCAATGTCTCTATTGAGCATAGTAGTCCTACACTTCTTTAACCACCAATCCAGAAAAACCGATCACAAACTTACTCATCCTTGATCTAGGGTCAGCTATCTGCTCAGGAACATACTTAGACAACTAATTGAACTTGAGGCAATACTCCTTCACTGTCATGGAGCCTTGCCTTAAGTTTATGAACTCTTTTACCCTATCTTTCCTCATCTCGAGTGGAAAAAACTTATCTAAGAACGTATCCTAAAATATCTTCAAAGTCATAGGGGCTGCATCCTCCTCTCTATTCTTCTTTCACATCACTAACCAATCATGAGCAATATTCTTCAACTTATAAGATGCCAATTCTACACTTTTCTCTTCATACACATGTATAATCTAGGTGATCTTCTTTACTTCCTCAAGATAAAGCTGTGGGTCCTCACCTGCCACTGACTCAAAGAATTTTGGTGGGTTCATTCTCATAAAATTTCTAATCCTAGCTGTGGCTGAATCCCCATCTTGCTTAGGTGGGGATGTATCCTGATAGTTACCCTGAACATTGGTTGTCACAGCTTGGGCTAGCACTTGAAAAGTTGCCCAAAACTCTGTATGTGACACATTATCATTCATAAGTTCTACGGGATGAGGTGGCTGGTTATCATTTCTATGGGTATTATCTCTGTGAGGAGGCATATTCTGTAAATGAAAGAAAAAATTAATTAAACTGAGAGTCTTAACTTGATCTCATGATCACTGGAACGAAATGAATACCAAAAGAAGGGATACTGTTCCTAAAACATCTTATAGCCTCCTGTACATAAATGTGGCGTGCAACACACTTATGTACAAGACTCTACTAGATGCGACTTTCAGACTTCCTAGGACACTGTTGAACCTTAGGCTTTGATACCAAGTTTGTAATGCCCCGAGTATGGTACCCTAGACGTTACACAGTGCTTATATTCTCGAAGGACTACAAGTTAACCCTTTTCTGGTATCTATAACTGAGCACTACATAATACACTGTAAAATATGAAAAACTGGTGAAAATCTTACCATAAGGTTCAAATATTTAAAATACAACTAAAAATTAAATACTGATACTGTAGAGTTGATGGGACATGGCCCCAACTAACTCCGTCTACTAAAATACTGAGTCTAGTGCAAAAATAAAATAAATATTATCCTCAAATAATAAGGACTCACTGCTATGTTTACTGCTGTTGACTGAATCTGAACTGCTAAGGGTGTTCTGGATCTCTTGCTTCTAAACCTATGGTATAAAACACCATAGAGCAGAAAAGTATACATCAGTACTATGGAATATACTGGTATGCTAGATGAGGTAAGGCTAAATGCAGGGGTTCATATGCATGAACAATGCTGACTAAATAATCTGAGTATACTGAATGAGGATACATGTATGAATGCACAAACTATAACTAAAATCGTAGGAACACTGAATACCAAATTCTAATAAATGGATTTCTGATAACTGAGTCTACTGATACTGATATCTGATTGACTGAGGTTGAGATCAGTCCTATCTAGTGGGTGATCTATGAATATACTGATAATGAAGATGATTAACTAAATCTGAGATTAGTCCTATCTAGCGGGTGATCTCTAAATCTAATGATACTTGACACTAATTGAATGTATTTGAGATCAGTCCTATCTAAGGGGTGATCTCTGAATCTGTTGGTATTGATACTGATACTGCTTAACTAAATATGAGATTAGTCCTATCTAGTGGTGATCTCTAAATCCATTGATAATACTAATGAATATCTATATCTAACAGTCTTGAATCTGTGCTACTGAGACTGATTCTGAAGCTGAGACTATAGGAGGTAGACATCTAACTAACATGCCCTGAATCTGAACTAGTGGGGTCTAACCTGTAAACCCAGTTGGAAGGGTGTCAGTATCATGCCATGGGTAAAGACAACTGCTATGAGATCAATCCTAACCTAGTGGGTGACCCCTGAGATCAGTTCTGTACTAGTGGGTGATCCCCGAGTATGTCCGTTCTATCTAATGGGTGACATCTCATGCCTACGCTGGATACGAAGTTTTGGAAATTAGGAATTGATTCTAGGGACCTCAGTCCTATCTAGTGGGTGATCCCCTATCCCTAGGTTCACTCGGTGCTGAATTCTACTCCCAACTGAAAGACACTGAACTGATTACTAATTCATACAAGGCTTGACTGAACTGTTACTGATCGTACTTGTTTGACTGAGCTTTCGTTGACTGACGGAATATTATTGAGTTCTGAATTGATTACTGAACTGAAGCTGGAATGATACTGATACTGAGATTATTGAGATTTCCTAAGTTCTGCAACTATCTGAGTCCTACTGAGTTCTATAACTGACTGAGAGTACTACTAATTATGGCATCACTGAGATAATCATGAAACTTACACTGGCTCTAGACAAGTAGCTTATTTTTTGGGTATAAATACCCCCAGGACTCGATAACATAAATACTACAAGACAGGACAACTCGTACATAACATGGCAATAGGCTATCATTCACAACACAATCAATGAGGCATCTCTTCGCACTTGGAAGTCTTAAACATGTAAATATATAGGGAGTGCATACTATTATTTCATAATTCATTCAATAAGGAATGTACATGAGTAGGAATGCATGCAACATATCATAATTCATTCACTAAAACCTTTCAACAAACACTTGGCATGCATGAACTTATACATAATTGGGGATTTCTTGTCAACATGCTATAATGGCCCTATTTCCTTCACACAAGCATTTTATCAAACATATGGGGAGCATACTTTGGTCATACAACATTCAATACACTCAATTAACATGGTTACATCAGTCAACATCCACCTTGTAGGGTTTATTATGAATATCATGAAATTCATGACATACTAGAATCAATTCTTAAAACTTGCAGTCTAAATCATGAATTAAAACTCAACAACACATAATCATGAACTTCAATTCACATAAATCATAAAAACTCATAAATACACAAACTTTATAATTTTAAAAAGGATTCTTGAACTTCTTGGGTGGAAGGAACCCAAGAATCAACATCTGAATACCTTAGTTCTTGATTTTACGAAGATTGACGGTGAAATTTTCTTGAATTTAGATCTTTAATTGAAAACCCTAACTTGTTATTGAGAGAAATTATGATAAACCACTATGTTTTGGGTGTAATAAGGCTGAATCTCGTGTTTATGGGTTTATATAGGGGTAGGAAATTGACCATTTTGCCCTTGAAAGTACGGAGGTGGAATGCTGAAATTTTTTGGCCAGGGGAGTACCCAGGGCAGCGCCTTGCCTAGCCTGAGGGATTATCCTGGGCGACGCCCTGCCTATCTTGGGGGACTATCTAGGACGGCGCAGGCTAATCGCCCTGAGTTACTATTTTGGCCAACCAAACATGCCCTTACACTATCCAAAAAATTTCGAAACTCATCCGAGATGTACTGTTGACTTGCCCCATCATGAATCTACTTAAAAATTGGCAAATATAGGTCGGGAATGTCACAAAAGAAATCATAAAAGTTTGAAAACTTATGAAATGAAAACGTTCCTACACTTAGTCAAATTTTCTAAGTGTGAAGCTTCTCTTAGCATGCTTTATAGAGCTTTAATGAGTAAGAAAATTTTTGGGGTAATACAGATATGCTCAAGGAATCGCTCTTGTTCAAATGAACAACTTTATCAACATCATCACTAATTTGAGTCTCATTAAGGACATCACAAACTCCCTTTATTCGTGGATTAAGATCACAAATAAGTTGACCAACACAAGCTTACATGACAATGTTCTACTATTCTATGCATAAGTATCAACACTAGGGGGACACAAATTGATCTTGCAAGAAGAATAATTTGGTCATTAATAGGATCAAATGGTGTATGATCACTCTTTATAAAGACATTATCATTATATGCTAAAAAATAATTAAGGTAATATCAAGAAAAGATATCATGCACACTTTGTCCATTGCCAAATTTTATAGTGTCAAGTTTTGCCATTTTACCTTGAAGCTCACAAACAATGTCTTCTATTCCTTGTATTCCTTTATTTGCTATGATTGTATGCACATAATAGTCCTTATAAAAATAAGGATAATAAAAAAAGTTAGATTGTTTTTGTGGCAACTCTCTTACTTTACTCTACAGATTCTTTCCTTTTTCCATTCTTGAGTTTCCACTTTGCATGCCCTTACTTTTTTTTTATCATTTATCTCTCATATTTTTTAGACTTGAAAGAATTTCCCAAAGTTCCTTGAAGAGGATTAGGAAAAGTAGGTGGAAAAATAAGTTTCAATTGATTCTTTTAAATATTCAGTTGATCCAACAAATCTTTCATTCGAGTAGAAAAGCTGGTTAACAAGTTTAACAATTAACCCAAAGTGGGTTCCCTGGTGGAAAATCAGTTTTTGTTTTCATGGCTTGCCATTGGTACCTATTAAGTCACTCAATCAAAGTAAACAAGGACGTTATGTTATTTAAGAAAAGGCTCATAATCAATCAAGCAATCACACCTCTATTTGCATCGCAAATTTCTTTGACCTATGATTGTATCTTGTTTAGTTTGATGATTCACAAGGGCCCAATCTCTACTTAAGGTAAAGAATGGATTTTTATTGAATTGAGAATAAATTCTATAAAGTTAAGGGTATTGAGCTAAGAACTTTCAACGGAATTAAGCAAGACAAGTTAAAAAATTAGCACAAAAAAATTTTTGTACTCAAGAACTACTCCCTCCGTCTCATATTAATTGACATGTTTGCCTTTTCCACAACTCTTAAGGATAAATTTATAGGAGTTGTAAATTGAGTAATATGACCCTATTAAATTCACATTAAATATTATCATTACCTATTTGAGTTAATCACTTCCATTAAATTACTAAGAATAAAGTTGGAAAAAGGTGTTCAATTATCTTTTGATTATTTAAACATGCCAACTATTTGGAAATAATCTTCTTGACAAACATGCCAAATAATATGAGACAGAGGGTGTAATTAACTAGTAGAAGGAACTAGTTGTTATTAATTAGTTTTGGAGAATTAAAGAAATAAGATGATGATTAAGAACTAGTTAAAAAGTAGTTAAAATGATGATTAGTTGTTAATTTGTTGATAAATAAAAAAATAGTGTAGGTGAAGAAACAAACCAATTCTGCCACTTAGAAAAATTTTGGGAGTTGAATTTGACACTTAGAATAATTTGAAGCTATAGAAAACAACCCACTCCTTTTTTGCGGTAAACACTAATTTGATGTTGTTGTGGCTATTGAATGGCAACTGACTGACATTGATGTGGCTGCTAATTGGGCTATCTATGTCGATTTAAAAAAAAGATTTTTTTTCTTCAAATCTAATTTTTTTTCTTCAGATTTAGACCTTTTTAAAACTACTTTCCACTTTTGGACCCAACAAATATTTTTTGGCCAAAATTGATTTGGAGCTTGGATCAAATGTACCTTTTTTGGGTTTTCTTCTTCAAGAAAAACTTGAAGATCTTCAAGAATATAAAGAACGCCAAGACACATATGCCAAATTGTCTCCAAATCACTCCAAATTTTTTGATTAGTCCCCCCTCGTCCTAGAGAGCAAACTCCAATATATTTTATACCCAATTGGAACCCAAATTAAAGACTTACTTTAAAATTTTTCGTCAAGTTTTAAAGCTTTAACCTATTTAATGGTAGAATTTTATTCACAACTCAAAATTAGATGAATTTCTTGAATTTGGGCTCAAAAGATACCAGAAACAAGGATCTAGTTTCAAAAATGACAAATCAAAATAAAAAAGTTCAGGTTTTTTTGAAATAATTTTTTTTCTTTTGGGAAGATATCAAATTTCCAAGACTAAGCTTGTGGATACAAACCTGTTCCAAAGGTCTTGATACCAATTGATGTAATAACATATATACAAAAAATAAAGAAACAAAGAATTAAAGATAAAAAAGATAGAAAGATAGACATAGGAAGTGAAATTAAAGGCAAGACC
This sequence comes from Capsicum annuum, assembly GCF_002878395.1. NCBI lineage: Eukaryota > Viridiplantae > Streptophyta > Magnoliopsida > Solanales > Solanaceae > Capsicum > Capsicum annuum. The sequence goes on from NC_061114.1 coordinate 40,013,454, forward strand.
TCATTTGAATATTCAAATGAGCACCTAACCTATGAGGAAGACCTCAAGGGAATTGAATGTCCAAGCAATCCTTCAAATCAAACACAACTAAAGACTTTAACAAGCACTTAAACTCTCAAAAGGTTATTTTGTATTCATATCACTTGACATAATCTAAGTCTTCAAAATAATAAAAGTCCACTATTTATACTAGAAAAATATAAGATGCCACTATCTATAACAATCTACCCTTAATGAAGTAAGGGTCTTGTTTGGTTGTCCTCCTTCCATTGGCATACTTTGCACATGTCTTCACTAGCATGTCCATCTTGTGTTTCGTTTATTTTAACAAGTAGTGAATCAATGAAAATTCTAAGAACTCCATAACTAGAATTTGTATGCAAGGTTTTGATAAAACTCAATTTCCATTATCTATCTTAAGATTTAACCAATCTATGCATCCTTAATGAGAGTAGGCTAAAAAAAACATAATTGGAGTACTTTTACAGCTATCTAATTACTATAATGATGTCCCTTATAGGGAGAGGAGTGATAACTTTCTTATACATGTTTGATATCACGTTGTAGAATGCACTGCTTGGTCACCTAGTTCTACTTATTTAAGCAAATATCGCTTATTGATGTATAATTATGAGTCATAATTGAGACCTTTTCTCTACTAAAAACTCACCCTAAGTGGGTAGATATCATTAATCATAAGATTCACTATTTATCTATACTAGGAAAACTAATATACACTTAAGAGTAAAGCATTTCTCATCAGGAAATACCTCTTTGATTGCTTTTTATGTCAGACCCGAGCCTACATCCTAGTTCTGAGCCATAATTAGCTGCTCACAAATAATCCTTAATGGCCCTTAACATAGAATATCTATAGAATAATATAAATGATTAAAATAAAACTAAAACATACACAGTGATAATGGAATAAATCTAAAAAAGACAATCTTTATTGAGACATAACTGAAAATACATATAAGATTGTAACAACTACATAATTTCTTGTCTTGTAAAGACTCTTAACTGAACATGAATAGTCAACTAGGACAAGACCCCATAACATTTATTGAAATAAAATTCTAAACTAAGCTTTGAAGAAAACTGTAATCAACTCTATGCCTCCTAGATAATAGAAGATCTTACCAATCTGCTAAATGTCAGGTGCTACAGAATGGTTAACAACAACCCTTAACATAAAGTACCTAAATCCACATCATGAACAGATATAGTGCAAGATGTAGTCAATACAACTGAATGTATTGCTAAACAAGTTTTTATACATATATAGAAACCTTATAATAGAGTAACTATATCCACACCATGAAAAGATATAGTGCAATACATAGTCAATATAATTTAATGTATTAGTGCACAGGTTACAAACACACACACACATACACACTTATATATTTATAAATAGAATAACTGGTCATAAGAACATATAGAGAGAATCTTAAAACAATATTTAAGATTTGAAACATGAGTTATGGGAAAGTCGTTTAAACATCTTGAAAAACTAAAAATTTAAGGGGAAGTTATGATAGCTAAAATCTATATAAAAGTATTTAATGAGTGCATAGATAGTAATTTTATAAAGCTTATACATGTGGGAGGTTACTTATAACCAAAAAATACTATGTGAGCTCATGATGAGCTACGTCTTACAACTATACTGAAAGAGTTCTTTTGACCTATAATATTACATATCCATGAACATAGGGATCTGAAATCATGACTCTTGGGTGAATCTTATGGTGGGAATATGCTATGGGATATGTGTTATCTGAACCTAATACTTGCTCGGTGCAAATAATCCTCCCAAAACATACTAATTTCATATTATATAATGCAACGTAGATGAATCATAATTTGTGTCGGTGATTAATATGTTTGTTAAAATGCATTACCATGAGCCTAGGATCCATACTATTTCATGAATCATATCTCCAAAAGCATATATTTTTGCTTGTACATGTAGCTTAAAACATTAAAATTTGCTGAAAATATATCATAGCTTATAGAGACTTAATAATGCTTCAAAATTTCATAAAAACAATCTTAAAACATGAATTTAAAAACAAAAGCAAAGTAATCTTCATGAAAAATCTATAGCTTGCATGGTAAATATTTCATTAAAACTAATACTTGGTATGAAATCAAATTAGGAGAAAAATGGGTAGAAACCCTAGATTTAAACATAATTATATATAATATTAAAAATACTTGATTGTGGGATGAAAGGAATCCATCACTGAAACATTGGGTACCTAAAGATACTAACCTGACAAGAGAATACTTGAATATTTTGCTAGAATAGGACCCTAGATGCTCTACTTACCTTTGGATATGGTAGAATATAGATCTACTGAGTATTAAGAATATGATCTATCATAAATTCTATATCATTAGGTAAGACCTTAGGAAACTCATTAACTAGGCGTATAGTAATTATCCATGCGCATTTAGCTTAGTTTTGAGGACTTATTGATGTGATTAATGAGTTATTATGGGTGTAATTATGTAATTATGCATTGAATAACATTTTTATAGTATTTAAGGTGCATTTTAAACAAGTTAAGAGTCAAAATGATCAAATAGAACTTAGATAAGAAACCTAGTAGTGCTAGCTTAAGCTATGCTTGTTCTAGACTTTGATGAACTTTATTGTGTTGTATGAACTAACTACTGTTATATGATGTTATAGGAGAGAATTTAGATTCTATTTTTGGGCCTTATGAGCCCATTCTTGACTTAAATTTTTACCCGACCTTTTTATAGCAATATGGGTCTCATTTTACTCTGTGTAGATTACTATTTTGATATCATAATAGTATTTTTAGATTCTGGAGCAAAAATAGATAATTTGTGTATGATTCAAGGGCTTTGAGTTAGGATGATGGCTACTCTTCTTCACGAGATAGTGTTATATATACATTTCATATTAGATAGGGATGTTAAAATATGATTATGGGTAGATTTCTATGACTTAGACTAATTTTGAAGTTTGGGAATAGAAGGGTGAACCAAACCTTAAGATGAACTACTTGTTATACCCATAGGATCTTATTACCCTAGGTTATTTGCATTTTAGATCTACTTAAGGATTATGCCCCTTTAATATAAGGTTTACTACTTTATTCGGTGGATTAGAATAGTTATCTGAATTATGGTATTGTGGTTATGCTGGATATATATATATATATATATATATATATATATATATATATATA